>NW_008235721.1:2871-3356 GCF_000691975.1 Corvus brachyrhynchos | reverse complement strand
GCGGATTTCATGTACGGGGCTCCCGGGGAGCTGCGAGACAGAGCGGCGCAGACAATTCCGTCTTCCCCGGAGTCCGAAGCCATCGCTTCCAGCAAACACAAAGAAGAAAAGCACGAATTAGACCCCAGTAAGTCCAAGTCATTCTTGTTTACGACCGCGGAAGGCATTACGGCTTCCAGGACCCTACTCAATAAAATGAAATTACCTTAGAGAGAGAGAGAGAGAGAGAGGAGAGGGACAGAGCCCGACCCTAAAACTCCAGAGCCGCAGGAAGATTCTGGGGGTTTCAGCGAGTCCACTTTGTTTCGGGCTCTTTGGGATGTTTTTTTCCTTCCCCCCCCCTTTTTATTCTTCTCTATTTTCCCCCTTTTTTAAAAAAAGATTTTTATTCCACTGAGGGGGCTGCTTTGATCCCCACCCCCTTTCCAGGGGGGGAGAATTAAACCAAAAATAATAATAATTATGATCATCCTCATCATAATGGT
>NW_008235721.1:0-2727 GCF_000691975.1 Corvus brachyrhynchos | reverse complement strand
AGCCTCTTTGGCTCCCAAAAATTCCCACTTTCCAAGAACAAGGAAGAGTTTGGAGATGCCTGGGAGCGAACGTGCGGATGTGGGGGTGGATTTTGGGTTTGGTTTCTTTTTTTTTCCCAGGGAGGGGAAGGGAACATCTCTGGGTGAACGCAGAGGTGCCCCCTTTATCTCTTGGAAAAATCAATAAAAGCTCCGGCGGCGCGGTTATTCCTAAATTATTCCCCCCAAAAAATCCTCCTCCACGTGGGAATAAAGGGAAAGGTGGGAGCCTGGGGAGGGCTGCAAAGGAGAAAGAAGGAGGAAAATGGGGATTTTAGAGGCAGCTGGGGGGGCAGAAGGCAGCGAGCGCAGGGCACTGGAGCTGCTGAGGAGGGAGGGGGGAACTCCCAAAAAAACCCCCCAAAAACCCCAAACCCGAGGCGGGCACCAGCAAAACCTCGAGCAGTTCCAGGGGCAGCGATCAGGTAACGGCCGCTGCAGGAGGAGGGCGAAAATCGCCTCAAATCACCCCAAAACCTGGCGCAGGCGAGGCTGGGGACACTTTTGGGGCGACTTTGGGGCCAGCCCCGGCCCGATTCCCCGAGGAGGGGGGGATTGGGGGGCGGCGGGGCGGTGACAGCCCCGGGCACGGCGCTGGCAGCAGGGCTGGGCTGGCACCTCAGTCCGTGACAGGCGGGCCGGTGCCAGGCACGCTCGGGATGGGAATGGGGCGAGGAATTCGGGGGGGAAAGCTCCCCTGGCTGCCAGGAGCATCCTAAAAACGCCCGCAGGGGGAAAAGCTGCACCCCGGAACCAGCGGGGCGAGATCCCTTTAAAAAGGCAAAAAAACAAACCCCAAAACCCCCCCCAAAAATCCGAGTTTTGCGGCACCCCGCGTGTCATCCCGAAGATATTAAAAAAACCCAGCGCGGCTTTGCAGGTCCGGGAGAGCTTCTGGGGAAAGTCTTGGCGAGCTGAGGTTGTAAAAAGAGTTTATGGGCCTATGAAATGGTGGGAATTTTGACTTTTTATGACTACGTTCTTCGATTACCGCCAGCAGCAGCAGCCGCCATGTGGAGAATTATTATTATTTTAAACCCATCGCGCCGGTTTTATTTTTGATTCTTGATTTTTGATTTTTTTCCGATTTTTTTTTCTTTTACTGGAAGTTTTGTTGTGGTTTTTTTTTTTTTTTTTTTTTTTTTTGTTTTTTTTTTTTAAACGTGAGAACGGCAGCGAAAAGAGAAAGGAAATGACCCCCTCCAAAATAAACAGATTAAACCCTTGTGAAGGTCACTTAAAATATTTAGGTAAGAGCTGCTAATTAAACAGGTTCTGGCTGTAGGGCGTGGAGGGGGGGAGGGAAAAAATTTTTTTAAAAGGCCAGATTTGTACATTGATATTTTCCCCAGGCCCCCCCTCAAAAAAAAAAATTAAAAATTTAAAAAAAATTTAAAAAAAAAAATATATATATATTAGATAAAAATGCAAGGTACCCAGAGTGCGGCTAATGGGATTTGACGCTGGCTTTAATTTTAATGAAGAAAGTTGCCAGTAGCAACAAAACTGTCAGCAGCAGCCAAGCACCATTAATAAAGACCCAGACAACATTAGTGGCACGGCAACGGTACAAAGGGTTCCCCCCGGTTCATGCTGTGCTAAATTGGCTGCCCAATTCTTCTTAAGTGTCCATACTATTTAGAAGACAATTTATTAATTTTTGTCATCCATTGTCACTTGACAGGCCATCATTTTGCATCCCGAATTTGAGATGAAAACTAATTGAAAAGACTGGCAGTATTTATGAGGGGTATTATTTGTCAATTATGGCTGCTGATGATCCCGGGTCCTACCAACTTTAACACCCCGCGCTCGGGTGTTGTCAGTCGGACCCTTTATTTTTTTGTCATTTCCACGTTAGCTCTAGAAAAGTGACAAAAAGCAATGATAAAATCAATTTAGCAAACTCGTTAAGGAAGAGGGGCCCCATCAATCCCTGCTCTGAAATCACCGGACTGGGGAGAAAAAGCACTGGTGCAGCTTAGGGAATCGCAGCTTTCCAGGACACCTTCCAGGGAAAAAGCCCAATCTCTTTGTTTCCTACAAGCAGGACAGATTTCCAAATACGTCATGATTGAAATTAACCCTGCAAATTTATCCAGGCTGTCTGAAAGGGAAGGTTTTACTCTCTTATCACTGCCCTTAAACTGCTTCTCTGCAAGCCTGAATGCCTCAAAAGCCCTCAAGTTCCTAAATGCAAGGGAGTCTTTAGTCTCCCACAAGGACCACGCAAGTCCAGCTCTTTCATTCCGACTTTATTTGCATTGATAACTCTTGCCCAGCCTTTCAGAAATCTTATCCTACTTTCCATCTTCACAGACTTCAAACAGTGATACAAAACATCCCAGGAAAATCCCGGTATTAAAACAGCAAGGAAAATGAGGTTACACCACCCATCTCGAGCCTTGTTTTCTGCTTCCACCAGCCACGGTGGAGCCCATGGTGAGGCAGCTGCACCCTGCGGCCCATGGGGGTCCATGGCAGGGCTGAGATCCATCTGAATCCCACAGAAGATCCCACACCAGAGCTGGCAGGTCTGGAAAGGAGGGGAAAAAAGAGAAAAAAAAAAAGAAAATGAAAGATCCGCGGTGGGGGAAGGAGCGGGGGGAGGAAAAAGGAACCGGGAAATCAGCGCGCGGCGGCCACGCGGCCGCAAATTTCGGGGCGGAAAGGCCAAAAAAAAATCCC
>NW_008235720.1:526-1581 GCF_000691975.1 Corvus brachyrhynchos | reverse complement strand
TAAAGCCCAGAAGGAGTTTGGGAGTGAGAGTCCGTATTTCCAGAATCTCCTGCGGGCCGCCCTCGCTAATACAGTGTTGGTCCCAGCAGACCTCCAAAGCATTTTTTCTTGCTTGCTTTCTCCAGCCGAATTCGAGTTGTAGGATGACGGGTGGAGAAAGCAACTAAGAGAGGTCCTCCCAATCCTATTGCAAGACCCTAATAATGCAGGGGTTTCCATGGACCACCTTACCGGTGAGAGGTTGCTGGCCAAGCCACAAGACCAGGCCCGAAACACCCCAGAGCCGGTCTTAAATGCTGTAAAGCATATGGCAGAGCAAGCATTTTTAATGATGCCCCCTAAATCAGCGCCTCTACTAAATTTTACTGAAATTCGGCAACTTCCAAATGAGCCATTTATTGACCTTATTGACAAATTAAAATTAGTGGTGGAGAAACAAGTGGAAGATACAAGAATGAGAGAAAGCATAATCACTCAAATAGCAAAAGCTAATGCAAATGAACCTTGTAAGAGAGTGATTATGACCCTTCCACTTGATCCTCCACCAACACTAAGGCAAATGATTCGACACTGCACAACCTTAGTTCCAACTGACCAAAAAACAGGGGGGAATGGGGTAGGAGCTGCAGGTGCCGGTGAGGCAACGGCACCTCAGGACAAGAGGATGACAAACAGAACCTGGACCTGTCAGAGATGTGGCAAGCCAGGACATGTGGCCCGGAACTGCAGAGCTCCAGCCCCGATTAATCCAAGTTCCCGAGCTGTTTCCCCAGGGCAAGTAGCACCGCCCACTCCTGTGGAGGTACAGCTGGGAAACTGAGGACCCAGCGCGGATCTGCAGCCCCACGTGATGACATAAATAAAGAAGCCGCAACCAGAAAAACTGTGACTAACGCTACTGCAACCACAATGGACTCTATCACACCTCGACGGGTCCTTGTGAGCTGCAAAGGACTGAAAGACTGCTGCTTGTTTGTTATAGGAGACACCACGCGTACACCACCAGAGATCTCAATAACACCAGAGATCGTCCAAGTAGGATCACAGGACTCTTT
>NW_008235720.1:0-446 GCF_000691975.1 Corvus brachyrhynchos | reverse complement strand
GCCCAGGCCATCCTCATGCCCAGAAGTTCACCAGAGAACTACAACCCATCTGTCTTCTGGGCTGAGGTGGTAGAGGAGGACAAGCCGATGCTAAGGTGCAAGATTTCATGCCAGGGCTCGGACATCAGCCTAGCAGGGATGATGGACACGGGGGCAGACGTGACAGTCATTGCCTCCAACAACTGGCCTTCACATTGGGGGTTGCAGCCGGCAGAAGGTATTGTTACAGGTGTGGGAGGATCTGTGGCTGCCCAGAGAAGCAGGACTCTTGTCCAGATTGAGGGTCCAGAGGGGCGGATTGCAACAGTCTGTCCATTTGTTATTGACTCTGGGTTTACATTGTGGGGCAGGGATCTCATGTCCCAGTGGGGAGCCCAGATTGAGATCTCATCTCAACCCCGGGATTTTTAGTCAGGGCCACTGCGGAGCGCCCCACCCAGAAATTG
>NW_008235719.1:7475-8881 GCF_000691975.1 Corvus brachyrhynchos | reverse complement strand
TTGTACCAATGCTCCTTGAGCCGTCTCACGGTGTCAGTGAAAACTGTAAGACTGACACCAAAACCCTTCTGATAGATGTCGCTGGTGGACCCACCACTGTAAATTACAACCTCCGCAAAACAATCTTACCCACGCCTTATGATCACTACAATTACATGCAAAGCAAGCAGATTGGCAAAAGCGTAAAAAATGTCTCTGCAGATGTGGAAGGAGATGATCCTCTATCTCCTGTTCAGATTCCACAAGGAAGGTAACGCGAAACCGTTGCTCAACTTCCTGCAGGATTTGTGAGATCTTCCTCTGTACTCTTCTTGCTTCCTCTGTTGTGGGTTGCTTATCAGTGACAACAGGCTTAGTCCATTTAGCCGGAACCCATAGGGGACAGTTGGCACAAAGTAGGTGAGTTTTTCATCCCTTGTGGCAATACAGTCCATTCAAATCGCTTGGCTGGTTCTCCTTTATTCAGGGCAGGTAAGGTAAAGGCGAAGCGCTTGGTGTCATCTGGATGCAATGGAATGGTAAAAAAGCAGTCCTTGAGATCTATAATTAAAAGAGGTCAGTTTTGGGGCAACATAGCCGGATTGGGGAGACCAGGTTGTAGCGCCCCCATAAATTCCATTTGTTGATTTACTGCACGGAGGTCCTGTAGAAGGCGAAACGCACCAGACTTCTTGCGTATGACAGAAATAGGAGTATTCCAAGGACTGACGGATGTGACCGGGTGTCCCACAGCGATGACACTTCATGGGCCACCTGGAGCTGGGCGGGGACGTGCTGCTGCCGCTTGGAGAGGAGCAAGGGCTGCTATAACCTGATTTTGAGAGCTAATAGCCTGTTGTTTAAGCCCTTCACCTAATTTTTCTAAGGCTTGTGCTAAGAATAGTTGCGAGCCAGTGGGCATGGTCGCAGCTTTTTCTAAAAGTTGCTGGACAGTCCAATCCCCTGGGGTGGAAGTAATAAGGGCACGGGTGGCCTGATTGCCATTTTGTAAAAGGCATTGTTTAAGCAACGGGTCATGCATATGCTCTTGAACCCCAGCTTTTGAAATGGCTTCCATAACTTTGTCAACAAAAGAGCCTAGAGACTCCTCTCTGCCTTGTTTTATGCTCATATACATCGGGATCCCACTTGGGGCTCGGACCTTATCCATTGTTTTCTTAGCAACTGCCATAGCTTCCCGTAGCTTGGCAGGTCCTAGTGCCGCTTGGGCTTCTACTCTCATGTGATCCCCTTCACCCATGAGCTCAGCTACTGTAACACCTGTCAAGGGATCTGCCGCTGGCCTGGGGATAGCAGCAGTAACAGCGGCTTCCTCCCTCCAGCGAGCTTCAAAAAGCAGTCGCTGATGCGGGGTATACATAAGCTTAGTAATGCCTTTAATGTCAGCAGGGAGAAGGGTAAAAGCG
>NW_008235719.1:3316-4566 GCF_000691975.1 Corvus brachyrhynchos | reverse complement strand
GTTCTTTGAGGTCAAAATTAGCATAACCCTTTTTATCCCGTTTTCTGCAGCATCCTTATCTTCTTGATCTGCCAAATTATTTCCTCTTATTTCTGAGGTCATTCGTTTTTGGTGTCCTTTAATATGTACTACAGCTATCTCTTCAGGTAATTTTAATTCCTCTAAAACCTCTAAAATAAGTCCTTCATGTATCAACCCCTTTCCCTTTGAATTAAGTAATCCCCTTTCTTCCCAAATTTTCCCAAAGGTGTGTACTACTCCAAAAGCGTACTTTGAATCAGTATCTATTGTTCCCTTCTTGTGTGCTAAATATTCCAGTGCCCTTTTTAGGGCATATAATTCACAAGTATGAGCTGACCAGTTTGAGGGTAATTTTCCTTTTTCAATGGTTTGCATAGTTCCCCCATCAACTTAAGCATATCCTGACATTCTTTTTCCTTGTACACATCTGGAAGAACCGTCTACATATATTATTTCTCCTTCTGAAAGGGCTTGTTCCTCAAGATCTTCTTGAACTTTGGTTTGGTATCGCAGAATTTCTAAGCAGTTGTGTGTCAGGTTATCTTTCAGCTCTCCACATAAGAATTGAGCTGGATTTAGACTATTGCTCACTTCCAGTGTCAAATCATCACTATCTATCAGAATTGCTTCATTTTTTAGCATCCTAGAGTCTGTTAACCATTTTTCAACTTTCTGGTTTAGCACATTTCGAACTGCATGAGGTGTGTACTCTATCAGCTTGCTCCCCAAAAGTAAGCTTACGACTTTCTTCTACCAAGATTGCAGTAGCTGCTATAGCTTGAATACATATTGGCCGGCCATGGCTTACTGGATCTAACATCTTTGACAAGTAAGCTATTGGTCTCTTCACTCCTCCTCACTCGTGGACCAGAACTCCATGAGCTACTCCATTTTCCACATTCACATACAGATGAAAGAGTTTTTCTAATGAGGGTAAGCTTAAAGCTGGTACTGAGGTGAGTTTTAATTTCAGTTCCTCTAATTTACCGTTACCCTCTTTGGTCCATTTTGTATCATCTCCTTCTGTCAACTTTTCATACAGAAATTTTACAGCTAGTGTGGATCCTTCGATCCATAGTCTACAATATCCCAATAATCCAAGTAGCTTTCTAATTTCTCTCTTTGAAGAGGGAGGGGGAAGGGATAGAATCCCTTTCATTCTCTCAGGGTTTAATTTTCGACTTCCCTCGTTTATTAAGTGACCAAGATATTTTACTTCTGATTCTACA
>NW_008235719.1:740-2281 GCF_000691975.1 Corvus brachyrhynchos | reverse complement strand
TGAGGGCATTCTCTTCTAAAATGCCCTTCCTCTCCACAGTAATAGCAAGCAGTTTTAGAATACTCCTGAGTTTTTGTTTGTACTGAGTTCCTGTTTTTCCCCTTTTCTCCTTTTCTAAAGCCTGAATTTCTAGGAGTGGTATTCAGAGACCTCAGATTCCTTTGAAAGTTACTTTCTCTCATAGTGGCTACCATAATTTTGGCTTCTACTTTGGCTTTTTCTTCATCCCTCCTGACATAAACTTTTTGAGGCTCTTTTAATAAGTCGTTTAATGATCCTTGTGCCAGTCTTCCAAATTTTCTAGTTTCTTCCTAATATCTGGCCAAGCATGAGTGACAAAATTGACTCTTAATAAAGCCTGCCCAGTTACTGTCTTGGGACCTATCCCAGAAAATTGTTCCATATTTCTCCTAAGTCTCTCTAACCATTCAGTTGGAGACTCTTCCTTTGCCTGTTGCCCTTCAAAAGCCCTTTTTAAATTCTGCCCTCGAGGTGCTGCCTCTTTTATTCCTTTGATTATTAGATTACAGTAATCATTCATATTCCTTCGCCCAGCCTCTTCATTGTGGTTCCAAGCAGGAGGTGTCAATGGCATCTTCTGGTCCCCTGGCAGTCCCTGCTGGTTTTCTCTTTCCCAAATTCTCATACCTGCAACTCTAATAATTTCTTGTTCCTGTTGAGAAAATAATATTTTCGTTATTGCTTGCATCTCTTCCCAGCTGAAAATGTTTGGGCCTAAACATTGATCTAATTGTTCAGCTCTACCCACAGGATCGTCTAATAATCCTTTGACCTCCTTTTTAAAATTTCTAACCTCTGAAGAAGTGAGGGGGACGTTTACAAATCTTGTTCCCCCAGCTCCCATTGGAACTTCCCTTAAAGGGAACAAATGGACCTCCCCATCCCAATTCTTGTGTCCTTTTTCTCTTATGATACTTCTTTCCTGTCTTGGGAGGGTGTCGGGAGATGGCTGTTCTGTAACTGAGCTCCCAGTACTTTGGTGTTTAGATTCCTCTTTAAGAGGAACAGCAGAAGCAGTCATTGCCAGGGGAATGGTGCAGGAGAGGGATGGGGGGTAGGAAATGGGAATCCTGTCCAAGGCTGATCCCTCCAGGAGTGGGGGGGCATAGGCAGGGACTGCCACCGGAACCGCCAAGGGGACAAGTTCTTCCGGCGGATACCAGAGTTTGGTGTGGACCCTCTGCACGGATCCACAGCAGCCACGGCAGCAGGACTCTGTGCTGCCGGCGAACCCAGGGCAGCCCGCGGGGCCGAAGCCGGGTTCCATGGAGCAGTGGCAGACAACACAGTGGGGGCAGGGGCTGGTGGAAGGGCTGCGGACATCAGAATCGGGGCCGGAGCTGGGACCAGGGTGGCGGGGGACCCCAAAAGCAGTGGGCTGGGCTCCCACAGGACCCGCAAATGCAGCCTGGACTGCATGGATTCAGGGGACAGCAGCATCTACAGGAGCTGTGCAGGCATGCGCAGATGCCAAAAGAGACTCTGGGACAGATGGTCAAACTCCAGCAGGCCCAACCTCC
>NW_008235719.1:0-730 GCF_000691975.1 Corvus brachyrhynchos | reverse complement strand
CGTGAGGGGACCCCCGCTGCAGAGGAAGGAGCGGCAGAGAAAGTGATCCCTAGGGACTCCAAGGGAACCCCCCTGGTGTTACCAGCCTCTAACCCCTTCTCACATTCGGGAGTTGTGTTATGTAACGGAGTGATTCTTGGTAACTTTGTTGCACCGTGTAGCCCAGAGCTTTAGAACACTGGGGGGAAGGAGTGGTATTTCTCCCCAGCTCCCTTCTGGAGACTTTGCTATGCCAACAAAGAATCACTGAATGCTCGTAGCACCTCCTGTCCAGCAAGGGAGGGTTCTCCCTGCACTTGTGCACCCCAATACGGTATATTTTTGTCAGCTCTGAATTTTCCCTTCTCTACCTTCAGGATGAGAAAAAATCCTGACTTTGTCTCTTAGCTTTCCTGCTCATTCACAACTGAAAGCTGTTGACATCCTGGACTTGCTCCTGTGGTGTTGGGCCCATTGTGCCCCTCCCAAATATCTTCCTCTACCCTAAAAACAACTGATAGAGATGGAAAGTGCAGTAACCAGTCTAGTTACAGGAACAGGCCCGGGTGCCAGCTACAAATCTGTGCTACCTTCCATCTACTGCCCTGACCTACCGAAACAGGGGCCGGTAAAAAAAGGGTTTTTTCATAAATGCGCCTGCTCTTTCATTTTTCTTTTCTCTTCTGAGGGCTGCCAACCATCTTGTGCCCTGAATGGGTCTCCAAGTCTCTACCCAAAGTCCTGACCCGAG
>NW_008235718.1:12185-15346 GCF_000691975.1 Corvus brachyrhynchos | reverse complement strand
AAAAGTTGAGGGAATCACCCCAAAATTTGGGGAAATCGCCCCAAAAATTGAGGAAATTCCCCCCCAGGTGACCCCAAAATTTGGGGGAGACCCAAAAGAGACCCCAAAAGTTGAGGGAATCACCCCAAAATTTGGGGGAATTCTGCCCAAGGAACCCCAAATTTAGAGAGAATTCAAAGGAATCCCGAATTTGGGGGAAATTTCCCAAAATTTGAGGAAATCACCCCCAAAAATTGGGGGAATTCCACCCGAAGAGACCCCAAAATTTGGGGAGATCCCACGAGGAGCACCCCAGGAGGAGCCCAAATTTAGGGAAAACCCCCCAAAACTCGGGAGCCAAAATGCCAAATTTGGGGAGCCCCAAACCCCAAAATTCTGGGGAGCCCCAAAACCTCCGAGACCCCAAAACCCCACCCCAAATTCACCCAAATTCACCCCAAATTCACCCAAAACGCCCCAAATTCACCCCAAAATTGGGGTTTTGCAACTGTGGGACCCCCGAAAAGCCCCAAGTTCACCCCAAATTCACCCAAATTCACCCCAAATTCACCCAAAACGCCCCAAATTCACCCCAAAATTGGGGTTTTGCAACTGTGGGACCCCCGAAAAGCCCCAAGTTCACCCCAAATTCACCCAAATTCACCCCAAATTCACCCAAAACGCCCCAAATTCACCCCAAAATTGGGGTTTTGCAACTGTGGGACCCCCGAAAAGCCCCAAGTTCACCCCAAATTCACCCAAATTCACCCCAAATTCACCCAAAACGCCCCAAATTCACCCCAAAATTGGGGTTTTGCAACTGTGGGACCCCCGAAAAGCCCCAAGTTCACCCCAAATTCACCCAAATTCACCCCAAATTCACCCAAAACGCCCCAAATTCACCCCAAAATTGGGGTTTTGCAACTGTGGGACCCCCGAAAAGCCCCAAGTTCACCCCAAATTCACCCAAATTCACCCCAAATTCACCCAAAACGCCCCAAATTCACCCCAAAATTGGGGTTTTGCAACTGTGGGACCCCCGAAAAGCCCCAAGTTCACCCCAAATTCACCCAAATTCACCCCAAATTCACCCAAAACGCCCCAAATTCACCCCAAAATTGGGGTTTTGCAACTGTGGGACCCCCGAAAAGCCCCAAGTTCACCCCAAATTCACCCAAATTCACCCCAAATTCACCCAAAACGCCCCAAATTCACCCCAAAATTGGGGTTTTGCAACTGTGGGACCCCCGAAAAGCCCCAAGTTCACCCCAAATTCACCCAAATTCACCCCAAATTCACCCAAAACGCCCCAAATTCACCCCAAAATTGGGGTTTTGCAACTGTGGGACCCCCGAAAAGCCCCAAGTTCACCCCAAATTCACCCAAATTCACCCCAAATTCACCCAAAACGCCCCAAATTCACCCCAAAATTGGGGTTTTGCAACTGTGGGACCCCCGAAAAGCCCCAAGTTCACCCCAAATTCACCCAAATTCACCCCAAATTCACCCAAAACGCCCCAAATTCACCCCAAAATTGGGGTTTTGCAACTGTGGGACCCCCGAAAAGCCCCAAGTTCACCCCAAATTCACCCAAATTCACCCCAAATTCACCCAAAACGCCCCAAATTCACCCCAAAATTGGGGTTTTGCAACTGTGGGACCCCCGAAAAGCCCCAAGTTCACCCCAAATTCACCCAAATTCACCCCAAATTCACCCAAAACGCCCCAAATTCACCCCAAAATTGGGGTTTTGCAACTGTGGGACCCCCGAAAAGCCCCAAGTTCACCCCAAATTCACCCAAATTCACCCCAAATTCACCCAAAACGCCCCAAATTCACCCCAAAATTGGGGTTTTTGCGACTCCGGGACCCCCAAAAAGCCCCAATTTCACCCAAAATGCCCCAAAATGCCCCAAATTCTCCCAAAACGCCCCAAATTTACCCCAAAATTGGGGTTTTGCAACGCTGGGAACCCCAAAAAGCCCCAAATTCACCCCAAATTCACCCAAATTCACCCCTAATTCACCCAAAACGCCACAAATTCACCCCACCCCAAAATTGGGGTTTTGCAACGCTGGGAACCCCGAAAAGCCCCAAATTCACCCCAAATTCACCCAAATTCACCCCTAATTCACCCAAAACGCCCCAAATTCACCCCAAAATTGGGGTTTTTGCGACTCCGGGACCCCCAAAAAGCCCCAATTTCACCCAAAATGCCCCAAAATGCCCCAAATTCTCCCAAAACGCCCCAAATTTACCCCAAAATTGGGGTTT
Organism: Corvus brachyrhynchos; assembly: GCF_000691975.1. NCBI lineage: Eukaryota > Metazoa > Chordata > Aves > Passeriformes > Corvidae > Corvus > Corvus brachyrhynchos. Next base: position 13,093 of record NW_008235718.1, on the reverse strand, counting down.
TGCAACGCTGGGAACCCCAAAAACCCCCAAAAAGCCCCAAATTCACCCAAAATGCCCAAATTTCACCCAAAATGCCCCAAAAAGGCTCAATTTCACCCCAATTTCCCCCAAAATGCCCCAAAATCACCCCAAAATTGGGGTTTTGCAACCCCGGGACCCCCTAAAAGCCCCAATTTCACCCAAAATGCCCCAAAATGCCCCAAATTCTCCCAAAACGCCCCAAATTCACCCCAAAATTGGGGTTTTGCAACTCTGGGACCCCCAAAATGCCCCAAATTCACCCCAAATGCCCCAAAAAGCCCCAAATTCACCCAAAATGCCCCAAATGCACCCAAAACTTGGGGATTTTGCAACCCCGGGACCCCCAAAAAGCCCCAATTTCACCCAAAATATCCCAAAATATCCCAAAAGCCCCAAAAAGCCCCAAATTCGCCCAAAATTGGGGGGTTTGCAACCCCGGGACCCCCCAAAAGTCCCAATTTCACCCCAAATCACCCAAAATGCCCCAAATTCACCCAAAATTTGGGGGTTTGCAACTCTGGGACCCCTAAAAAGCCCCAAATTCACCCCAAAATGCCCCAAAACGCCCCATTTTCCCCCAAAATGCCCCAAATTCACCCCAAAATTGGGGCTTTTGCAACTCTGGGACCCCGAAAAAGCCCCAATTTCTCCCCAATTTCACCCAAAAAGCCCCAATTTCACCCCAAATTCCCCCAAAACGCCCCAAATTCACCCAAAGCGCCCCAAATCCTCCCCCCAAAATTTGGGATTTCGCCCGCCCGGGACCCCCAAAAAGCCCCGAATTCGCCCCAAACTCGGCCCAAGGCGGAGGTTTTGGGGTGGGGAGACCCCAAATTTGGGGGATTTGGGGCAATTTTGGGGATTTTGGGGGATTTTGGGGCCCCCCC
>NW_008235718.1:10108-11118 GCF_000691975.1 Corvus brachyrhynchos | reverse complement strand
GGTTATGCAAATGAGCGCGGGCGGGTCACAGCGCCCCCTGGCGGCGCCCGCCAGAACCGCGCATGCGCAATCGGGGCGGTCCCGAAATGGCCCCAAATGGGGCTGAAACGGCCCCGAAATTGCCCCAAATGGCCCCAAATGTGCCCGAAATGTCCCCAGATGTGCCCGATATGTCCAGGGGTGGGCCCGGAGAATCTCGAAATGGCCCCACATGTGCCGAAAATGTTCCCAAATGGCCCCAAATGGCCCCAAAATGTCCCTAAATGTGGCCAGAATGTCTCCAAATGTCTCCTAAATCTCCCCAAATGGACCCAAAATGTCCCTAAATGGCCCCAAATGTCCCAAAAATGTCCCCAAATGGCCCCAAAATGGCACCAAAATGGTCCCGAATGGCCCAAAAATGTCCCCAGATGTGCCCAAATGGCCCCAAAATGGCACCAAGTGGCCCAAAATGGCTCCAAAATGGCCCCAAATGGCCCCAAAATGGCCCCCAAATGGTCCCAAATGTCCCCAAGTGGCCCCAAATCGCCCCAAAATGGCTCCAAATGGCCCCAAGTTGCCCCAAAATGTTCCGAAATGGCCCCAAAATGCCCCAAACTGTCCCAAAATGGGCCAAAATAGTTCGAAATGTCCCCAAAATGGCTCCAAATGGCCCCAAAATGCCCCCAAAATGGCCTCAAATGTGCCCAAAATGGCCCCAAATGGCCCCAAATGGCCCTAAATGGTCCTAAAATGGTCCCAAATGGCCCCAAATGAACCCAAATGGTCCTAAAATGGCCCCAAATGGCCCCAAAATGGCCTCAAATGGGCCCAAAATGGCCCCAAATGGCCCCAGACGGGCCTGAGGTGGCCCCAGGCATCCCCGGGGGGTCCCCAAATGTCACCGAGGTGTCCCCAAATGACCCCAAATGTCCCCAGGGGGTCCCCAGGGGGTCCCCCCATGTCCCCAAATGTCCCCGGGGGGTCCCCAAATGTCCCCAAATGTCCCCGGGGGGGTCCCAAATGTCCCT
>NW_008235718.1:7872-8389 GCF_000691975.1 Corvus brachyrhynchos | reverse complement strand
CCAAAACCGGCCTCAAACCTTCAAAAAGCCCCAAAACCACCCCAAAACTGGCGTCAAACCCCCAAAAAGCCCCAAAACCGCCCCACAACCATCCCAAAACCACCCCAAAACCAGGCTCAAACCCTCAAAAACACCCCAAAACCAGCCCAAAACTGGCGTCAAACCCCCCAAAACTCTGCAAAAGCCCCAAAACCAGCCCAAAACAGAGCCTGCCCGGTGCCCATCACTGACCCCAGCGCCCATCACTGACCCCAGCGCCCATTCCCAGTGTCCCCAGTCACCGATCCCCATCATTCCCAGTGTTCCCAGTATCTCCATCACTCCCAGTGTTCCCAGTGCTCCCAGTTGCTGGCACACACCCGGTAGCGGTGGTTGAGGCGGGGGTGCCCGTGCAGGGCACAGCGCGTGCCCAGTGCCCATCACTGACCCCAGTGCCCATCACTGACCCCAGCGCCCATCACTGACCCCAGCGCCCATTCCCAGTGTCCCCAGTCACCGATCCCCATCATTACCAGTG
>NW_008235718.1:0-460 GCF_000691975.1 Corvus brachyrhynchos | reverse complement strand
AGTCACAGCAGCGGTTCCGACCAGTGCGGCCCAGTTGGGACCAGTCGGGACCAGTTCGGGCCGTTTTGAACCGGTTTGGGCCAGTATGGGCCTGGTCAGGCCAGTTCAGACCAGTTTGGAGCAGTTTGAACCAGTTCCGGCCAGTTTGGGCCAGTTCAGACCAGTTCAGACCAGTACGGGACAGTGCAGAGCAGTTTCAACCAGCGTGGGCCAGTTTGAACCAGTTTGGACCAGTATGGAATAGTGCAGGGCAGTATGGACCAGTTTGGGCCAGTTTGGGCCAGTTCCAACCAGTACAGACCAGCTCAGACCAATTCAGCCCAGTTTCAACCAGTTCAGACCAGTACAGACCAGTTCCAACCAGTACAGACCAGCTCAGACCAGTTTGAATGAACATGTCCCAGTTTGGACCAATTTGGACCAGCCCCGTGATCTGGGAAATGGGGGGTGGGGGGTGCGG
>NW_008235717.1:2695-4795 GCF_000691975.1 Corvus brachyrhynchos | reverse complement strand
TCACCAAATATTACCGCAGGCCTGGTTCCTACGCTATATAACCGTGTCCCACAGCCGTAGGGAGGAGAGGAGAGAAGATCCAGCAGGCAGGAATTGTACAGCAAGATTGATTTATTTAATTATTTTACAAACTCTTTTATAGACTTTTTTCTTCATAGTCTAATTGGACAAAGGATCAGCCACCCCTTGGGGGTGATTGGCTAAAATCCTAAAACATCCGTTGTCAAAGTATTTTCTCTACTATACCATAAACAAGACTTTTCAAGGTTGCAGGTGGTTTGGTTGTTTACATAACTCTGCTACCTCTTCTGTGAGACAGAAAAGTCTCTCACGGACTTAGAAAATAACAAGAAAATCCTTGCTAACAGCATTTTTGTACCTACAGTTTATGGTTTCTCACTTCTGTTGATGCTGTAATTCTCATGGGTACAAACCAAATTCTCACAGATACACAGTGATTGTGTCCGAGCTCTGTGGGACTTCCAGAGCAACTGTCGGTTTCCACACAGAGGAGTGCAACAAGGCTGGTGAAGGGCCTGGAACACACGCCCTATGAAGAACGGCTGAGGGAGCTGGGATTGTTTAGCCTGGAAAAAAGGAGGCTCAGGGGAGACCTTATCACTCTCTACAACTAACTTAAAGGTGGTTGTAGCCAGGTGGGGGTCAGTCTCTTCTCCCAGGCAACCACTGACAGAATGAGATGACACAAGCTGCGCCAAGGCAAGTTTAGGTTAGACAGTCTTGGGGATGGTTTATTATCCCATAACATGTTTGGGATTTTTGATCTGTTTTGTTTTGTTCTGCTCATTTTCATACATGAGAATGATGGAGAAATTCCCAAAGAAGGTGAAGTTGCTGTCATTTCAATAGTATGGGCCAGTGATTTCCCTGGGAGATCAAAAATAGCTGAGCCTGTGAGTATTACACTCAAATTAGAGGCTACACTGGTAAGGTGTTGCCCCCTGTTGGGGGGTAGGATTTTTCCATTTGTATGCATGTTTCCATTCACACAGTGATAACTGTACTGGAACAGAAGGGGAGACACTGACTATCCCCTAGCAGAATGCTTTAATATCAATCTCTGCTGTTGGAACAGGATGATGTTACCCTGAAAACAACATCTGTTGTAAACCTTGCAATGACCAGTAAACAAACAGGTTTTGCATACAGATGAAATTCTGGAGGACTTTTTTTAAATATAGAAAAGTAATATTGGCTTCCTAGTATTTTTAACTATAGAAGATAATGAGTGGTTTGCATTAATAAATTTCTGTTCTACAGAAAACCCATATTCCATCATTTTCTTTGTATATCCATACAAAGTTTTATGCTGCAAGCTTTCAATGGTCTCTGTAAAAGTTGCTTTTCAATAATGCTGTAGCAGAATGCTCTGCCTCGAATAGGGGTAAAACAACTCGAACAATGCCTTATTTGCAAAGCTATCAGTGGTGAAGGGAGAAGGGGTGCTGCTTTTGCTGTTGAACAATGCTCAAACGAGTCTGACTCATCAATCCCAAAGTTAAACATTCTGATAGTGAGGTGAAGATGTGGAAGACATGGTAAGGAAAAAGCAAGTCATACTACTGATAACTTCACTAAAGCTGCTGAGCTAACACAACTGGCCTGGAGACATCTGACTGACAGTCAATCACTATAAAAGCTCAGTCTCAGTTTTTAATAGGAGGGTTTTCTAACATAGTCCTTCTTGGAGTATATGTGTGTGCATGTGCGCATATGTGTACTACTATACTATACTATACATACAAAAATGCTACTAGCAAGGATTTTCTTGCTATTTTCTAAATCCGTGAGAGACTTTTCTCTCTCACAGAAGAGGTAGCAGAGTTATGTAAACAACCGAACCACCTGCAGCCTTGAGAATTCTTGTTTATGGTACAGGAGAAAAATGCTTTGACAATGGATGTTTTAGGATTTTAGCCAATCACCCCCAAGGGGTGGCTGATCCTTTGTCCAATTAGACTATGAAGAAAAATGTCTATAAAAGAGTTTGTAAAATAATTAAAGAAATCAATCTTGCTGCACAATTCCTGCCTGCTGGATCTTCTCTCCTCCTCCTCCCTACGGCTGTGGGACACGGTT
>NW_008235717.1:0-889 GCF_000691975.1 Corvus brachyrhynchos | reverse complement strand
AGCTTTCCCAGTGTATAAGGCTCTCCCAAATTCAGGGGAACGTGATAAGCATGAGGTGATTGTTTGGAAGGTTGCACTGGATTTGCAATCCAAGGTGGCACAACATGGGCTAGGTTCTGCTGAGGTTATGCAGATAATAAGGGTGATAAATACAGATTTGCTTTCTCCATTTGATATCAGACACTTAGGTCAAATTCTATTTCAACCTATACAATTTACAGTTTTTGAGAAACGCTGGAGAAAGCTGGCCGACAAGGCTGCATTAGGGAAGATGCAGCTCCCAGCTGCTGATCCTAGATGGCCTGCGGGAACGGATGCTTTGATGGGGACTGGTCCCTTCTCTGATACCAGCCTACAGGGTACTTTGTCCTCTAGTGTCCTGCAGCAAGCTCAACAGGTCGGCATGGCTGCCCTGTTGAAAACCATAGAGTTGTCTGTGCCTAGAAAGCGATATACTGAAATAGTTCAAGGAAAATCAGTTATTCCTCTCTTTTGTAGCAGGTTGATGATAAAGGGGTTAAGGCAGATGTTGTTAAGGCAGTTAGTGAGAGATAACGCAAACGAGGAGTGCAGAAAAATCATAGATGCCTTGCCAGGAGCTCACAGACATGTTCAAAGCCCCTGCTAAGGTGGGATCTGGGAACCAGAAAAGGTCTGCTTTGGCTGTGTTCCTGCAGCCTGTTCAGACATCTTCTGATTGTGAACCAATGCAACCAATACAGGTGAGAAAACGGAAGCGGCCTAAGCCGAGCCAAAAAGAGAACACACCAATCCCCCAGTGCAAGAGGTGTGGCAGACCAGGGCATTGCTCGGACTACTGTAGATCCCAGACTCATGCCAATGTTCGGCCTTTGTCGGGAAACTCCCGCCGGGGTGCAAGGAGGGGGAA
>NW_008235716.1:26938-27335 GCF_000691975.1 Corvus brachyrhynchos | reverse complement strand
GGGATTTTGGGGAAAAAAGAGAAATTTGGGAAAAAAAAGTTGGAAGTTTGGGGGAAAAGGGGGATTTGGGGGGAAAATGAGGAAATTTTGGGGGAAAAAGGTGGAACTTGGAGGGGGAAAGGGGAATTTTGGGGAGAAAAATGGAGAAATTTTGGGGGGAAAAAAGGGGAATTTTGGGGAAAATCCAGAGAATTTTTGGGGAAAAGAGTGGGAATTTTGAGGAAAAGGGAAATTGTGGGGCAAAAAGGGGAATTTTGGGGGAGAAGGGTGGAATTTTGTGTGGGAAAAAGGGAAAAAATCGGGAAAAAATAGGCAATTTTGGGATAAAATCTGGAATTTGGGGCGAAAACCCCAGAATTTTAAGGGAAAAGGGGAAATTTTGGGAAAAAATCCAGGG
>NW_008235716.1:26423-26736 GCF_000691975.1 Corvus brachyrhynchos | reverse complement strand
CGGAGACGCAGATAAAAAGGGGAATTTTGGGGCGAATGCCCGGGATTTTGGGGGGAATCCCGGAATTTTGGGGCGAATCCCCGGGATTTTGGGGCGAATCCTGGGATTTTGGGGCGAATCCCCGGGATTTTTGGGCGAATTCCTGGGATTTTGGGGCGAATCCCTGAGATTTTGGGGCGAATCCCCGGGATTTTGGGGCGAATTCCCGGGACTTTGGGGCGAATTCCCGGGATTCCGGCGCAGGCCGTGCTCCTGGCCGACGTCCTCCCCGCGCTCGCCGTGAAGCGGCTGCTGCCCCACGCGGGGGCGGGGG
>NW_008235716.1:20768-23224 GCF_000691975.1 Corvus brachyrhynchos | reverse complement strand
CACTCAGGGGTCACTCAGGGGTCACTCAGGGGTCACTCAGGGTCACTCAGGGGCCACTCAGGGGTCACTCAGCGGTCACTCAGAGGTCACTCAGAGGTCACTCAGGGGTCACTCAGGGTCACTCAGGGTCACTCAGGGGTCACTCCGGTGTCACTCAGGGTCACTCAGGGTCACTCTCTGCTCTCCCAGGGGTGGCCCTCGGCAGTGCGGGGGCGGGGCTGGGTGAGGTCACCTTCCTGACCTTGGCGTCCTCCTACCCCAGGTAAGGCCCAAATTACCCCAAAAAGGGTCCGAATTATCCCAAAATTGGGTCCAAATTATCCCCAAAAGGGTCCAAATTCTCCCAAAATGCATCCAAATGATCCCAAAATTGGGTTCAAATTCTCCCAAAAGGGTCCAAATTATCCCTAAACGGTCTAAATTTTCCCCAAAAGGGTCCAAATTATCCCAAAAGGGTCTAAATTCTCCCAAAAAGGGTCCAAATTATCCCAAAATGCATCCAAATTTTCCCAAAAAGGGTCCAAATTATCCCAAAATGCATCCAAATTTTCCCAAAAAGGGTCCAAATTATCCCAAAATGCATCCAAATTATCCCCAAAAGGGTCCAAATTGTTCCAAAAGGGTCCAAATTCTCCCAAAATGGGTCCAAATTCTCCCAAAATGGGTCCAAATTCTCTCAAAAGGGTCCAAATTATCCCAAAATGCATCCAAATTATCCCCAAAAGGGGCCAAATTGTTCCAAAAGGGTCCAAATTCTCCCAAAATGGGTCCAAATTCTCCCAAAATGGGTCCAAATTCTCTCAAAAGGGTCCAAATTCTCCCAAAATGCATCCAAATTATCCCAAAATTGTGTCCAGATTCTCCCAAAAGGGTCCGAATTATTCCAAAAAGGGTCCAAATTATCCCTAAACGGTCTAAATTTTCCCAAAATGGGTCTAAATTATCTCAAAATGCATTCAAATTATCCCAAAAAGGGTCCAGATTCTCCCAAAATTGGGTCCAAATTATCCCAAAATTGGGTCCAAATTATCCCAAAATGGGTCCAAATTACCCCAAAAAGGGTCCAGATTCTCCCAAAATTGCGTCCAAATCATCCCAAAAGGGTCCAAATTCTCCCAAAAAGAGCTCAAATTACCCCAAAAAGGGTCCAAGTTCTCCCAAAATTGGGTTCAAATTATCCCAAAATGGGTCCAAATTCTTCCAAAATGCGTCCAAATTATCCCAAAAAGGGTCCAAATTATCCCAAAAAGGATGCAAATTATCCCAAAAAGGGTCCAAATTGTTCAAAAAGGGTCCAAATTCTCCCAAAAGTGGGGGGAGGGGCCCTAAACTGGGGGGAGGGGCCCCAAACTGGCTCCGAATCACCCCAAATTGGGTCCAAATTATCAAAAAATGGGTGAAAATCCCCCCAAAAATGGCGGGAGGGGCCTTAAAATGGGGGGAGTGGCATCAAAAATGGGTCCAAAGCACCCAAAAATGGGTCCAAATTGTCCAAAAATTGGTGAAAAGGACCCAAAAAATGGCGGGAGTGGCCTCAAAAAGTGGTCTAAATCGGCAAAAATAGGGTCCAAAGCACCCAAAAATGGGTCCAAATCATCCAAAAAGGGTCCAAATCACCCCAAATGGGTCCAAATCATCAAAAAGGGTCCAAATCATCCAAAAATGGGTCCAAAATATCCCAAAATGGATGCAAATCACCCAAAATGGGTCCAGATCACCCATAAATGGGTCCAAATCATCCAAAAAGGGTTCAAATTACCCAAAAATGGGTCAAAGTCACCCAAAAATGGGTCTAAATCACCCAAAAATGGGTCCAAATTATCCAAAATGGGTCCAAATCACCTAAAATGGGTCCAAATCATCAAAAAGGGTCCAAATCATCCAAAAATGGGTCCAAAATATCCCCAAATGGATGCAAATCACCCAAAATGGATCTGTATTATCCAAAAATGGGTCCAAATTATCCAAAACGGGTCCAAATCACCCAAAAAGGGTCCAAATTATCCAAAAATGGGTCAAAATCATCCAAAAAAGAGTCCAAGTCACCCAAAAATGGGTCCAAATCATCCACAATGGGTCCAAATCACTTAAAATGGGTCCAAGTCACCCATAAATGGGTTCAAATTATCCAAAAATGGGTCAAAATCATCCAAAAAGGGTCTAAATCACCCAAAAAAGGGTCTAAATCATCCACAATGGGTCCAAATCACCTAAAATGGGTCCAAATCATCAAAAAGGGTTTAAATCACCCCGAAATGGGTCCGAATTATCCAAAAAGGGTCCAAATCATCCAAAAACAGGTGAAAATCACCCAAAAAAGATCCAAATCACCCAAAATGGATCCGAATCACCCGAAATGGATGAAAATCCCCCCAAAACAGTGGGAGAAGCCTTAAAATGAGTGGGAGGGGGGCCCCAAAAACGCCTCCAAACCACCCCAAAAACCGCCTCGACCC
>NW_008235716.1:18813-19646 GCF_000691975.1 Corvus brachyrhynchos | reverse complement strand
TCTCCCAAATTTTTTCCAAATTTCCCCCAAATCTTTCTAAATTTTCCCAAATTCCTCCAAATTCTCTCAAATTACCCTAAAATTTCCCCCAAATTTCCCCAAATCCCCCCAATTTCTCCCCAAATATCCCAAACTGTCCCAAACTCACCCCCCAATCACCCCCAAATTCCGTCAAATTCCCCCAAATTCCCCCTAATTCTCCCAAATTTCCCCAAAATTTTGCAAATTTCCCTGGAATTTCCCCAATTTCCCCCAAATATTCCCCAAATTCCGTCAAATTCCTCCAAATTTCTCTAAATTCCACCAAATTCCCCCAAATTTCCCCCAACATTCCCAAAACTCCCCCAAAATTCCCCCAATTTCCCCAAATCCCCCAATTTTTACCCAAATTCTCCCCAAATTTCCTCCAAATTTCTCTAAATTTTTCCGAATTTCCTACAGTTCTCTCAAATTTTCCCCAATTTTTCCCAAATTCCCCTAAATTTCCCCCAAATTTCCTCCAAATCCCCCAAATTCTCCCCAATTGTCCCAAAATTTCCCAAATTTCCCCCAATTTCCCCCAAATTCCCCCAAATTTCCACAAATTTCCCCAAATCCCCCAATTTTCACCCAAATTTTCCCCCAATTTCTCTAAAGTTTCCCAAATTCCCCCAAATTCTCTCAAATTCTCCCAAATTTCCCCCAAATTTTTCCCAGATTCCCCCAAATTTTTCCCAAATTTCCCCCAAATCTTTCTAAATTTTCCCAAATTCCTCCAAATTCTCTCAAATTACCCTAAAATTTCCCCCAAATTTCCCCAAATCCCCCAAATTTCTCCTCAAATCCCCCAAATT
>NW_008235716.1:15739-17781 GCF_000691975.1 Corvus brachyrhynchos | reverse complement strand
GAATTTGGAGGAAATTTGGGGAAATGTGGGGAGAATTTTGGGAGGATTTGGGGAAATTCGGAAATTTGGGGGAAATTGGGAAATTGTGGGGGAATTTGGGGGAATTTGTAGAAATTTGGGAGGATTTGGGGGAAATCTGGGGGAAAAAATGGGGGAATTTGAGAGAATTTGAGGAAATTTGGGGCAAATTGGGGAAAAATTGCCAAATTTGTGAAAGTTTGGGTGGAAATTGAGGAAATTGGGGGAAATTTGGAGGAAATTGGGGAAAATGGGGAAATTTAGGAAAAATTGGGGCAAATTTGAGGGAATTTTAGGAAATCGGGGAAAATTTGGAAATTTGGGGCAAATTGGGGGAAATTTGCAGAAATTTGCGAAAATTTTGGGGGGAAATGGGGAAATTTAGGGAAAATTTGGGGAATTGGGAGTGGGAGGGGCCAAGAGAAATGGGGATTTTGAGGTTAAAAATGGGGATTTGGGGAAAAAATGGAAATTTTGGGGGGAAAAGTTGGAATTTTGGGGGAAAACGGAAATTTTGGGGGAAATGAGGATTTGGGGTGGAAAATGGGATTTGGGGGGGATTAAAAATGGGGAATTTGGGGGAAAAAATGGGGATTTGGGGATTAAAAATAGGGAATTTGGGGGGGAATTTTGGGGTTAGAAATGGGGGATTTGGGGGGGAAATGGGGATTTTGGAGGGGAAAGGGTAAATTTTGGGAATAAAAATAGGAATTTTGGGGGAAAAGTTGGAATTTTGGGGTTAAAATGGGGATTTGGGGAAAATGGGGAAGTTTTGGGGAGGAAAACAGGAATTTTGGGAAAAAAATGGGGATTTTGGGATTAAAAATGGGCATTTTGGGGGGAAAAGTTGGAATTTTGGGGTTTAAAACGGGGATTTGGGGAAAATGAGGATTTGAGGAGGAAAATGGGGAATTTGGGGGGGGAATTGGCAAATTTGAGGTTAAAAATGGGGAATTTGGGGGAAAAAGGGAGGAATTTGGGACTAAAAATGGGAATTTTGGCGGAAATGGGAATTTGGGGGGAAAACCGGGAATTTGGGGTTAAAAATGGGGAATTTTGGGGTTAAAACGGGGAATTTGGGGAGAAAATGGGAAATTTGGGGTTAAGAACGGGGATTTGGGGGTTAAAAGTGGGGGAAAAGTTGGGATTTGGGGGAAAAAATGGGAATTTTAGGGAAAAAATGGGATTTGAGGGGAAAAGAAGAATTTGGGGTTAAAAATGGGAGGTTTGGGGGGAAAATGGGGATTTTGGAGGGAAAATTGGGAGTTAAAAGTGGGGATTTGGGGATTAAAAAGGGGGATTTGGGGGAAAAATGAGGATTTTGGGGAAAAAAGTGGGAATTTAGGGGGAAAATGGGGATTTTTGGGACTAAAATGGGGATTTTGGGGAAAAAACTGGGGAATTTAGAGGTAAAAATAGGGAATTTTGGGGGGAAAAGGGGATTTGGGGGGAAAGGGGAGGGATTTGGGACTAAAAATGGGAATTTTGGGGGAAATGGGGATATTTGGGGGGAAATGGGGATTTTAGAGTTAAGAATGGGGAATTTTGGGGGTTAAAAATGGGGAATTTGGGGTTAAAAATGGGGAAGTTTGGAAAAAATGGGGGATTTGGGGAAAAAATGGGAAATTTGAGATAAAAAATGGGGAATTTGGGGTTAAAAATGGGGAATTTTGGAAAAAATGGAGGATTTGGGGAAAAAATGGGAAATTTGAGATTAAAAAGGAATTTTGGGGATGAAATGGGGAATTTTGGGGGTTAAAAATGGGGAATTTGGGGTTAAAAAGGAATTTTGGGGATGAAATGGGGAATTTTGGGGTTAAAAATGGGGAATTTGTGGGAAAAAACGGGAAATTTGGGATTAAAAAGGAACTTTGGGGATGAAATGGGGAATTCGGGGAAAAAAATGCGATTTGGGGGTTAAAACTGGGGAAAAAATGGGAATTCTGGGGGGAAAAGTTGGAATTTTGGGGTTAAAAATGGGGATTTGGGGAAAAAATGGGGGATTTGGGGGAAAAATGGGAATT
>NW_008235716.1:9662-10195 GCF_000691975.1 Corvus brachyrhynchos | reverse complement strand
CTTCTGCCCCATAGATTGCCCCGGACCTGCCCCACATTGAGCCCCCTCTGCCCCATAGATCGACCCTCTCTGGCCCCATAGATTGAGCTCCTTCTGCCCCATAGATTGACCCGGACCTGCCCCACATTGAGCCCCCTCTGCCCCATAGATCGACCCTCTCTGGCCCCATAGATTGAGCTCCTTCTGCCCCATAGATTGACCCGGACCTGCCCCACATTGAGCCCCCTCTGCCCCATAGATTGACCCTGACCTGCCCCACATTGAGCCCCCTCTGCCCCATAGATCCAGGCCAGCCCCAACCAGCCCCATAGATTGACCCGGACGAGATCCCACAGACTGACCCGGACGATGTCCCACAGATTGACCCCAGACCTGCCCCACATTGAGCCACCTCTGCCCCATAGATCGACCCTCTCTGGCCCCATAGATCGAGCTCTTTCTGCCCCATAGATTGACCCTGACCTGCCCCACATTGAGCCACCTCTGCCCCATAGATCGACCCTCTCTGGCCCCATAGATCGAGCTCTCCCCGC
>NW_008235716.1:7985-8554 GCF_000691975.1 Corvus brachyrhynchos | reverse complement strand
GCCCTGACCCTGCCCAATAGATGGACCCCCCTCTGCCCCATAGATCGCCCCTGCCCTGCCCCACATTGAGCCCCCTCTGCCCCATAGATCCAGGCCAGCCCCGACCAGCCCCATAGATTGACCCGGACAAGATCCCACAGACTGACCCGGACGATGGCCCACAGATCGACCCAGACCTGCCCCACATTGAGCCCCCTCTGCCCCACAGATCGACCCCGAGCTGCCCCACATCTGAGCCCCCTCTGCCCCATAGATTGACCCTTTCTTGCCCCATAGATTGGCTCTCTCTGCCCCATAGATTGATCCAAACCTGTTCCTCTCCTGCCCCATAGATTGACCCGAACCTGCCCCATAGATTGGCTCTCACCTGCCCCATAGATCGAGCTCTTTCTGCCCCATAGATTGACCCTGACCTGCCCCACATTGAGCCCCCTCTGCCCCATAGATCGATCCTCTCTGCCCCATAGATCGAGCTCTCCCTGCCCCACAGATTGACCCAGACGAGACCCCATAGATTGACCCCCATCTCACCCCACTCCTGCCCCATAGATCGGCCTGCACCTGCCCCA
>NW_008235716.1:6424-7893 GCF_000691975.1 Corvus brachyrhynchos | reverse complement strand
CCAATAGATCGCCCTGAACCTGCCCCATAGATTGAGCTCCTTCTGCCCCATAGATTGACCCTGACCTGCCCCACATCTCAGTCCCCTCTGCCCCATAGATCGACCCTCTCTGCCCCATAGATCGAGCTCTCCCTGCCCCACAGATTGACCCAGACGAGACCCCATCGATCGCCCCCCATCTCACCCCACTCCTGCCCCATAGATCGAGGCCTCCCTGCCCCATAGATCGAGCTCCTTGTGCCCCATACACTGCCCCACATCTCAGCTCCCTTCTGCCCCATAGATCGACCTGAACCTGCCCCATAGATCGAGCTCTTTCTGCCCCATAGATTGACCCTGACCTGCCCCACATTGAGCCCCCTCTGCCCCATAGATCCAGGCCAGCCCCGACCAGCCCCATAGATTGACCCGGACAAGATCCCACAGACTGACCCGGACGATGGCCCACAGATCGACCCAGACCTGCCCCACATTGAGCCCCCTCTGCCCCACAGATCGACCCCGAGCTGCCCCACATCTGAGCCCCCTCTGCCCCATAGATTGACCCTTTCTTGCCCCATAGATTGGCTCTCTCTGCCCCATAGATTGATCCAAACCTGTTCCTCTCCTGCCCCATAGATTGACCCGAACCTGCCCCATAGATTGGCTCTCACCTGCCCCATAGATCGAGCTCTTTCTGCCCCATACATTGACCCACATCTCAGCTCTCTTCTGCCCCATAGATCGAGCTCTCCCTGCCCCATAGATTGACGCACATCTCACCCCACTCCTGCTGCCCCATAGATTGATCCAAACCTGTTCCTCTCCTGCCCCATAGATTGACCCGAACCTGCCCCATAGATTGGCTCTCACCTGCCCCATAGATCGAGCTCTTTCTGCCCCATACATTGACCCACATCTCAGCTCTCTTCTGCCCCATAGATCGAGCTCTCCCTGCCCCATAGATTGACGCACATCTCACCCCACTCCTGCCCCATAGATCGAGGCCTCCCTGCCCCATAGATCAGCCCGAACCTGCCCCACATCTCAGCCCCCTCCTGCCCCATAGATCGATCATTACCTGCCCCATAGATCGAGCTCTTTCTGCCTCATAGATTGAGCTCTCCCTGCCCCACAGACTGACCCTGACTTGCCCCATAGATTGATCCCCATCTCACCCCACTCCTGCCCCATAGATCAGCCCTCCCCTGCCCCATAGATTGAGCTCCTGCTGCCCCATAGATCGACCCTCTCTGGCCCCATAGATTGAGCTCTCCCTGCCCCATAGATCGACCGGGATAAACCCCACAGATTGACCTGGATGAGGCCCCATAGATTGACTCCCATCTCACCCCACTCCTGCCCCATAGATTGCCCCGCACCTGCCCCACACGTGCCCCATAGATCGATCATCACCTGCCCCATAGATTAGCTCTCCCTTGCCCCATAGATTGACCCGGACCTGCCCCACATTGAGCCCCCTCTGCCCC
>NW_008235716.1:0-6234 GCF_000691975.1 Corvus brachyrhynchos | reverse complement strand
TAGACCGCCCCTCTCTGGCCCCATAGATCGAGCTCTCCCTGCCCCACAGATTGACCCAGACGAGACCCCATAGATTGACCCCCATCTCACCCCACTCCTGCCCCATAGATCGGCCTGAACCTGCCCCATAGATTGAGCTCTTTCTGCCCCATAGATTGACCCGGACCTGCCCCACATTGAGCCCCCTCTGCCCCATAGATCCATAGATCCTGACCCATACATCTATCCCATAGATCCTCTCTGCCCCATAGGTCCTGCCCCATAGATCCCCCTGACCCATAGATCTGCCCCATAGATCCCCCTGACCCATAGATCCTGACCCATACATCTATCCCATAGATCCTCTCTGCCCCATAGGTCCTGCCCCATAGATCCCCCTGACCCATAGATCTGCCCCATAGATCCCCCTGACCCATAGATCCTGACCCATACATCTATCCCATAGATCCTCTCTGCCCCATAGGTCCTGCCCCATAGATCCCCCTGACCCATAGATCTGCCCCATAGATCCCCCTGACCCATAGATCCTGACCCATACATCTATCCCATAGATCCTCTCTGCCCCATAGGTCCTGCCCCATAGATCCCCCTGACCCATAGATCTGCCCCATAGATCCCCCTGACCCATAGATCCTGACCCATACATCTATCCCATAGATCCTCTCTGCCCCATAGGTCCTGCCCCATAGATCCCCCTGACCCATAGATCTGCCCCATAGATCCCCCTGACCCATAGATCCTGACCCATACATCTATCCCATAGATCCTCTCTGCCCCATAGGTCCTGCCCCATAGATCCCCCTGACCCATAGATCTGCCCCATAGATCCCCCTGACCCATAGATCCTGACCCATACATCTATCCCATAGATCCTCTCTGCCCCATAGGTCCTGCCCCATAGATCCCCCTGACCCATAGATCTGCCCCATAGATCCCCCTGACCCATAGATCCTGACCCATACATCTATCCCATAGATCCTCTCTGCCCCATAGGTCCTGCCCCATAGATCCCCCTGACCCATAGATCTGCCCCATAGATCCCCCTGACCCATAGATCCTGACCCATACATCTATCCCATAGATCCTCTCTGCCCCATAGGTCCTGCCCCATAGATCCCCCTGACCCATAGATCTGCCCCATAGATCCCCCTGACCCATAGATCCTGACCCATACATCTATCCCATAGATCCTCTCTGCCCCATAGGTCCTGCCCCATAGATCCCCCTGACCCATAGATCTGCCCCATAGATCCCCCTGACCCATAGATCCTGACCCATACATCTATCCCATAGATCCTCTCTGCCCCATAGGTCCTGCCCCATAGATCCCCCTGACCCATAGATCTGCCCCATAGATCCCCCTGACCCATAGATCCTGACCCATACATCTATCCCATAGATCCTCTCTGCCCCATAGGTCCTGCCCCATAGATCCCCCTGACCCATAGATCTGCCCCATAGATCCCCCTGACCCATAGATCCTGACCCATACATCTATCCCATAGATCCTCTCTGCCCCATAGGTCCTGCCCCATAGATCCCCCTGACCCATAGATCTGCCCCATAGATCCCCCTGACCCATAGATCCTGACCCATACATCTATCCCATAGATCCTCTCTGCCCCATAGGTCCTGCCCCATAGATCCCCCTGACCCATAGATCTGCCCCATAGATCCCCCTGACCCATAGATCCTGACCCATACATCTATCCCATAGATCCTCTCTGCCCCATAGGTCCTGCCCCATAGATCCCCCTGACCCATAGATCTGCCCCATAGATCCCCCTGACCCATAGATCCTGACCCATACATCTATCCCATAGATCCTCTCTGCCCCATAGGTCCTGCCCCATAGATCCCCCTGACCCATAGATCTGCCCCATAGATCCCCCTGACCCATAGATCCTGACCCATACATCTATCCCATAGATCCTCTCTGCCCCATAGGTCCTGCCCCATAGATCCCCCTGACCCATAGATCTGCCCCATAGATCCCCCTGACCCATAGATCCTGACCCATACATCTATCCCATAGATCCTCTCTGCCCCATAGGTCCTGCCCCATAGATCCCCCTGACCCATAGATCTGCCCCATAGATCCCCCTGACCCATAGATCCTGACCCATACATCTATCCCATAGATCCTCTCTGCCCCATAGGTCCTGCCCCATAGATCCCCCTGACCCATAGATCTGCCCCATAGATCCCCCTGACCCATAGATCCTGACCCATACATCTATCCCATAGATCCTCTCTGCCCCATAGGTCCTGCCCCATAGATCCCCCTGACCCATAGATCTGCCCCATAGATCCCCCTGACCCATAGATCCTGACCCATACATCTATCCCATAGATCCTCTCTGCCCCATAGGTCCTGCCCCATAGATCCCCCTGACCCATAGATCTGCCCCATAGATCCCCCTGACCCATAGATCCTGACCCATACATCTATCCCATAGATCCTCTCTGCCCCATAGGTCCTGCCCCATAGATCCCCCTGACCCATAGATCTGCCCCATAGATCCCCCTGACCCATAGATCCTGACCCATACATCTATCCCATAGATCCTCTCTGCCCCATAGGTCCTGCCCCATAGATCCCCCTGACCCATAGATCTGCCCCATAGATCCCCCTGACCCATAGATCCTGACCCATACATCTATCCCATAGATCCTCTCTGCCCCATAGGTCCTGCCCCATAGATCCCCCTGACCCATAGATCTGCCCCATAGATCCCCCTGACCCATAGATCCTGACCCATACATCTATCCCATAGATCCTCTCTGCCCCATAGGTCCTGCCCCATAGATCCCCCTGACCCATAGATCTGCCCCATAGATCCCCCTGACCCATAGATCCTGACCCATACATCTATCCCATAGATCCTCTCTGCCCCATAGGTCCTGCCCCATAGATCCCCCTGACCCATAGATCTGCCCCATAGATCCCCCTGACCCATAGATCCTGACCCATACATCTATCCCATAGATCCTCTCTGCCCCATAGGTCCTGCCCCATAGATCCCCCTGACCCATAGATCTGCCCCATAGATCCCCCTGACCCATAGATCCTGACCCATACATCTATCCCATAGATCCTCTCTGCCCCATAGGTCCTGCCCCATAGATCCCCCTGACCCATAGATCTGCCCCATAGATCCCCCTGACCCATAGATCCTGACCCATACATCTATCCCATAGATCCTCTCTGCCCCAT
This sequence comes from Corvus brachyrhynchos, assembly GCF_000691975.1. Classification (NCBI taxonomy): domain Eukaryota; kingdom Metazoa; phylum Chordata; class Aves; order Passeriformes; family Corvidae; genus Corvus; species Corvus brachyrhynchos. The sequence continues at coordinate 3,017 of NW_008235716.1, read as the reverse complement.
AGGTCCTGCCCCATAGATCCCCCTGACCCATAGATCTGCCCCATAGATCCCCCTGACCCATAGATCCTGACCCATACATCTATCCCATAGATCCTCTCTGCCCCATAGGTCCTGCCCCATAGATCCCCCTGACCCATAGATCTGCCCCATAGATCCCCCTGACCCATAGATCCTGACCCATACATCTATCCCATAGATCCTCTCTGCCCCATAGGTCCTGCCCCATAGATCCCCCTGACCCATAGATCTGCCCCATAGATCCCCCTGACCCATAGATCCTGACCCATACATCTATCCCATAGATCCTCTCTGCCCCATAGGTCCTGCCCCATAGATCCCCCTGACCCATAGATCTGCCCCATAGATCCCCCTGACCCATAGATCCTGACCCATACATCTATCCCATAGATCCTCTCTGCCCCATAGGTCCTGCCCCATAGATCCCCCTGACCCATAGATCTGCCCCATAGATCCCCCTGACCCATAGATCCTGACCCATACATCTATCCCATAGATCCTCTCTGCCCCATAGGTCCTGCCCCATAGATCCCCCTGACCCATAGATCTGCCCCATAGATCCCCCTGACCCATAGATCCTGACCCATACATCTATCCCATAGATCCTCTCTGCCCCATAGGTCCTGCCCCATAGATCCCCCTGACCCATAGATCTGCCCCATAGATCCCCCTGACCCATAGATCCTGACCCATACATCTATCCCATAGATCCTCTCTGCCCCATAGGTCCTGCCCCATAGATCCCCCTGACCCATAGATCTGCCCCATAGATCCCCCTGACCCATAGATCCTGACCCATACATCTATCCCATAGATCCTCTCTGCCCCATAGGTCCTGCCCCATAGATCCCCCTGACCCATAGATCTGCCCCATAGATCCCCCTGACCCATAGATCCTGACCCATACATCTATCCCATAGATCCTCTCTGCCCCATAGGTCCTGCCCCATAGATCCCCCTGACCCATAGATCTGCCCCATAGATCCCCCTGACCCATAGATCCTGACCCATACATCTATCCCATAGATCCTCTCTGCCCCATAGGTCCTGCCCCATAGATCCCCCTGACCCATAGATCTGCCCCATAGATCCCCCTGACCCATAGATCCTGACCCATACATCTATCCCATAGATCCTCTCTGCCCCATAGGTCCTGCCCCATAGATCCCCCTGACCCATAGATCTGCCCCATAGATCCCCCTGACCCATAGATCCTGACCCATACATCTATCCCATAGATCCTCTCTGCCCCATAGGTCCTGCCCCATAGATCCCCCTGACCCATAGATCTGCCCCATAGATCCCCCTGACCCATAGATCCTGACCCATACATCTATCCCATAGATCCTCTCTGCCCCATAGGTCCTGCCCCATAGATCCCCCTGACCCATAGATCTGCCCCATAGATCCCCCTGACCCATAGATCCTGACCCATACATCTATCCCATAGATCCTCTCTGCCCCATAGGTCCTGCCCCATAGATCCCCCTGACCCATAGATCTGCCCCATAGATCCCCCTGACCCATAGATCCTGACCCATACATCTATCCCATAGATCCTCTCTGCCCCATAGGTCCTGCCCCATAGATCCCCCTGACCCATAGATCTGCCCCATAGATCCCCCTGACCCATAGATCCTGACCCATACATCTATCCCATAGATCCTCTCTGCCCCATAGGTCCTGCCCCATAGATCCCCCTGACCCATAGATCTGCCCCATAGATCCCCCTGACCCATAGATCCTGACCCATACATCTATCCCATAGATCCTCTCTGCCCCATAGGTCCTGCCCCATAGATCCCCCTGACCCATAGATCTGCCCCATAGATCCCCCTGACCCATAGATCCTGACCCATACATCTATCCCATAGATCCTCTCTGCCCCATAGGTCCTGCCCCATAGATCCCCCTGACCCATAGATCTGCCCCATAGATCCCCCTGACCCATAGATCCTGACCCATACATCTATCCCATAGATCCTCTCTGCCCCATAGGTCCTGCCCCATAGATCCCCCTGACCCATAGATCTGCCCCATAGATCCCCCTGACCCATAGATCCTGACCCATACATCTATCCCATAGATCCTCTCTGCCCCATAGGTCCTGCCCCATAGATCCCCCTGACCCATAGATCTGCCCCATAGATCCCCCTGACCCATAGATCCTGACCCATACATCTATCCCATAGATCCTCTCTGCCCCATAGGTCCTGCCCCATAGATCCCCCTGACCCATAGATCTGCCCCATAGATCCCCCTGACCCATAGATCCTGACCCATACATCTATCCCATAGATCCTCTCTGCCCCATAGGTCCTGCCCCATAGATCCCCCTGACCCATAGATCTGCCCCATAGATCCCCCTGACCCATAGATCCTGACCCATACATCTATCCCATAGATCCTCTCTGCCCCATAGGTCCTGCCCCATAGATCCCCCTGACCCATAGATCTGCCCCATAGATCCCCCTGACCCATAGATCCTGACCCATACATCTATCCCATAGATCCTCTCTGCCCCATAGGTCCTGCCCCATAGATCCCCCTGACCCATAGATCTGCCCCATAGATCCCCCTGACCCATAGATCCTGACCCATACATCTATCCCATAGATCCTCTCTGCCCCATAGGTCCTGCCCCATAGATCCCCCTGACCCATAGATCTGCCCCATAGATCCCCCTGACCCATAGATCTGCCCAATAGATCCCCCTGACCCATAGATCCTGACCCACAGATCCCCCTGCCCCATAGATCCCTGTTTGCTCCATAGATCCTGACCCATAGATCTGCCCCATAGATTGCCCTGGGCCCCATAGATCCCTGTCTGACCCACAGATCCCCCTGCCCCATAGATCTGACCCATAGATCCCCCTGCCCCATAGATCCCTCTGTGCCCCATAGATCCCCCGACCCATGGATCCTTTACCTGCCCCATAGATCCCCCTGTGCCCCACAGATCTCTGCCCCACAGATCCTGCCCCACAGCGAGCCCAA
>NW_008235715.1:468926-492544 GCF_000691975.1 Corvus brachyrhynchos | reverse complement strand
AGTCATAGACTATAATATTTCAGTCTCTGACAAAGGGTCTGTTCCAACTTGAGATATAGTTACATTATTCTACTACACATCTAAGATAACTGGTTGAAATACCACTATACAGTATTTCCCCATTACTTGGCAATGTAACAACTTTCTGGTTTTAAATGACTTGACAATTTCTACTTGGCAGCTTTTGTTAGGAATAGAATTAATTGTGTATAGCTCTTGCATACTCTCCTTGTCTTTTGCAGTGTGCCTTCTAGGATATAATAGGTTTAATTAAACCTACTCAGTTTGACAAAACACATTTTAATGATGCTCTGTAATGCCAGAGATTTTGCATTAATGGCACTTAAAGCATATTGACATACAAAACAGTCGTGACATGTTTATATTTCAGTGTTCCTCTAATCAAAACTCTCTTTTAATAAAAAATGACACAGTGTTTATGATGCCGTGATACATGGGTCATTGATTATTAAGGATGACATAATTTCAGGAAGTAGATGTGATCACTCTGAAATGTAATGACAGCTTTAGAAAGATTATGTGTACTTCAGGCTCCCTATGGCTTTCAATTTCCTTTCAGTTAATTAACTTTAAAAATATTAATTCCAGATAGCAGGTCAGATTCAACTGCAGCAAATAAAACCTCAGAAATACGGGTTGAACCAAAATAAGTCAATATATTTTAGTCCTTAAATCTCAAATTGTGCTCAGTGGTTGAGTTAGGGTATCTCATGCAGGGCCAGAAGTTGGACTTAAGGATCCTGATGGGTCCCTTCCAACTCAGCATATTCTATAATTCTATGACTATATGATTTTTTCTTAATTATATGGGTAAAAATATTTCAGGAAATATTGTAGAGTAGTAGTATTTCTTGATGAGTGAGACACCGTAACTGGTCATGTGTGCACAAGCTGCAATGTAGACTAGTTAATGTTAAACATGGTAAGAGTGTCAGTATCCTGTGGTTGTGCTTTTAAACTCAGTAAGCTGTCCAGTTAGCCTCAAGTGCTCAGTGGAGCAGCCTTTAAGCTTGTTCCTGCAAAAGTACAACAAGCTAATTTCAGCATTAAAAAATGGCGTTTTTGCAGGTGTCTTTTCCTGTTCTCTTAATAGATTTTTGTCTCTCTGTGAAACAGAAATCAAGCCTGCGGTCTTCCTAGAGGTTTCTCAATCAAGCCACAATTTATCCTTGGCAAAATTGTAATTCTCATAAATTGCAAACATAGTTTGTGCTTTACAAAAATGTGAAATACTGCAGATAGCCCTTCAGGAGCACTTGGATTTTGCAACTCTTTCATATTCCTTTGTTGTCTTTTCCGTGATCTTCAACATCTCCTTTATGCTAGGAATTACATTCTAACCTCCTTTGTGTCTCTCTTGACTTGCCCCCTTCCCAAATTAGAGCATATGCCAAACCACCTCTCTGAAAGGCTGCATTTAAATATATTTCCTCTGGCTTTTGTCTGACAAGTTGCCAAAAAAGAGAGTGCCAGTTTTCCCCAACTAATAAATTAACAGATTCTTATTTTTATATTCCTAGTTTTTGATGGTCAGACTTGAGAATTACTTCTCTGAGTTTCTGGAGTTTAATTGCATGTAAATTAGTTCTTTCATTTGCCTGAATGTGCTAACCACTTTCTATTAACATTGCTTTCAAAGATCCATTTTCTTTGCTCCAAAGACCTCATATCTCAATGTAAGATTACAATATTTTCTGGTTCATAAGACTGTATCTTAAACTAAAGTTACAACACACAATTGGTGCTGCCATGGCATCAGTTTTGTTTAAACTGATGTGTTTTAAATTTGCTCTTCAGGAAGTTCTCACTAATTTTGCCATTTGGGACCTCTTTGGCCTTCGTGTATGTTAACTGACAATTTATCAGATGATAATTTTCTGTAAAGCACTTACCAGACTATAAAGTACAAGAGCCAGCTCAAAATTTGTGAAGTGTATTATAGGTGATGTCTGTGGGCGTGACTAACATGTAAGGTCACGTTAGTGCTTTTTGGTCTTCTCATGTAAACTCTGTCCCTTGGTCACCTCTGTACTGGTACACAGCAGGCCCTGGCTTTGAGTTGTGTCTGCTTCCCTTGGTGAGGAAAGCTCTAGCCTTGGACACAAGCTCTACACAAGCTGGAAACAAACCTTCTCTTTTCTGGTGGGACACACCTGGTGCATTCTGCAGGGGCCCAAGCCTGCTGCGGTGGAGATGCAGCCGGTCTGCACAGTGCTCAGTGCATTTAGGCATAGAGGTGTAAATATTCACCAAAGTCTTGTGGAGGTTGTTGTGTCTGTTCAGTGTGGTCAAAGGGAGCCTAAGTCCTCCTGGTGTGGCCTCCCTGAGCTCAGTGAGCTCTGTGCAGGTCACACCCACTGGGGTAGGAAATACTTGATCCTGCTGACGTGCGCAACAGGACCGAGGTACTGCTGGGCACAAATGACGTGTGAGGACACTAACTTCTACTGTCCCCCTAATTTTCCTCCTGTGTTTTTGTAAAGCCTCTTTGACAGTGAAAGAAAGACTGTGATGGCCAGAGGAAAGATCTGTTAAGGCACCCTCTGGAACATAATTTTATTTTAAATGAAATTTTACTGCATCAGAAGTGACTGTAGTGTCACCAAACCAATGTTATTCCTTCCTTGGTAAGGAGTTTAAACACGGTTAATGCTTAGTAATGAATGAAGTATTTTTTTTCTAATTTGTCTTAGTGTTGGTTAACATTCTGTCTAGTACAAACATACCATCTTTCATTAAAAGGAAACTTGGGCTCTGATTTCTCAAAGATCCCAAGGGAAGCTCATGCTTTTGAGCACTAATCCTTCTAAAAGTAACATAAACTAGTAATTTGATTTAATTTGTAGCTGTGGGTAATATATGTGCAGCCTTCTGATGTTTGCTTAGTTTTTGTTGATGTTACTGTGTAAGCAATTTTTCAGATGAATGGAAATATTTGTGTAAAAGTTGACTATGCTTGACAGTGCTAATGGTATCAGACCAGTGCCTGTTGTGAATTCCCTTAAACTATGTAGGAATTAGCTCAAGAGAAGCTTTAAAATTTGTGAAAAGTCTCTAAGACCTGTCAATGGACCTGTCTAAAACTAAATGGACCTGTAAACAGTACTAAATCTGATCAACAGGAGATGTAAAATCTACTTATTTTCCCTTTTTCTCTATTTGCTTCAAAAATGTTTCTCTTTATGGCAGTTCATGAATGTAACAGGCTCTTGTCAGTGACTAAAGGAATTCCATTTTCCTTGGCTTTTTTCTGTAGCTCTAGATGGCCTTAAGTGGCAACATAAAGTATTGTTTTAATACTCTGGAAGCTGTGGCTACTTGCTTCTGGATTCTGGATGTGTGTGAACACTTGAAGTATTGTTTAAAAAACTCCAGTTCATGGTATGTATTTTAAGTGTACTGCTCTTATGAATGTTGAAAAAAAATTTTGATTTTTCCAATGAGTAGCCTGGTAAAAGGAGAGAGAAATAGAAAATAAATTTATTTGCCTCCTAGGGAATGACTCTTGTGTGGTGATAGAATGCATTCTTTAGTCCAGAAATAGCAGTATGACACTGGGGGACATAGAGATGGTTGAGAAGCGAAATCAGTTCAAGTGAAATGTGTTAGTGAGGCATCGGTAAATGTGCAGCTGGGAGGGAAGGAAAATAGCTAGTGTATTTCCCAGGAAAAAGAGAGAACATTGAAAAAATGTTATTAGTCGTTTAGAGAGAGAAATTACTAGTATAACAATGGGAACCTGAATGAATTTGGAAGTTGATTTTCTAAACTGCGTACTGTATTTGCATATGTAAAACTGCGTAAACATTTTTGTGTTTGTGTAAAATACTGTGTGTATAGAGAAAGAGAGGGAGAATGTGTATACTTTGTCACCAAACTGTGCGTAAATGAAGGCTAAAATTTGGCTTTGAGTTTTTGAGAAGGTTTTTTTTAGTCTCTTCTGTAGGTTTTAGTGCCAGAAAAGTCCCTTTACAGGGTCTGTGCTCTGTATGCTCTGTTGGACGAACTTTATTTTTAATATATCTTCAAACAGTATGCATTAGTGGAAATCCTAGGGAATTGCTTTGCCCAAAGCAGAAATTCCTTGATATTTCTGTGAATGCATAGGGAATTGTACACAGAAAGTACAATTTTCAAGTTTGTATCAAATTTTTTTCTCCTCTTTTTTTTAAAATAATAATTTCTAATTATGTCTGTCTTCTCATGCTGAAAATGATAGCAGAGTTTGATAGCTACTTTCCATTTTCTGACTTCAGTGAGGGTAGTTGCAGGGGAAGAGGGTCGTAGAACCTTGAGTAAAAGCAAACCTACTGGTCCTTTCATGTTCAACTACTTTTTTCACTGAGCCATGGCCAGAAACCTGTGAGCTATCTTCTGGTTTGGGTTCAAATTTTGTTAGATACCAACTCCTGCAGGGAGATTTGGGTGTATGAGACTCCTCTGAAAATCCAAGTTTCAAATGGTACCTGCAACTAGTGTCCAGCTTTATTTCAGTTAAAGCTCAGCAGCGGGGTCTAAGCTAAAATGCACACACAAATGTCTTGGCTAAAGGAGCGGCCACAAAGCAGCAACAGCTGTTGCAGCTACTTATCAGTGGGGAGCAAGGTCTGAGACCTTTCCTCTGAAGGCCAGTTTAGGTTAAGCTCAAAATATAGAGGAAATGTGTGGGAAAAAACCCCAAACCTTTAAAATCCTGAAGCTATATACAGGTTTTTAAAGAGTCTGAATAGTTATGTAGATAATCCATCGAGCTAACGGGGAAAAACATATCTGTAAGGCTATTTAGGATTTTGAATTACGTATTCTGGGGAATGAATCTAGAAAATTTTCACACCTACTATTTCAAGAAAGCTAACAATGATTTTTTTCATCTCTAACAGAAAGAATACATCTTGTCTGAGGAAAGCATTAATTTTTCTTGCCTCTGTTTATAATTCAATCCTTGTTCTTCACACAAGAGCTGTTTTGCTATAGCAACTTTACTAGCACCCAGTAGAGTTCATACATTGCTTGTAAACAACTTTTTTTGTCTTTGTAAACACCTTCAAACTGAACATTTTGTCATGGTTGGATAGAACTGCATATTGCAGGATCAACCATTAGTCCTGAAGACAGACTAATTAGATGCTTACCTTTTGCTACACGATATTAAGACTTAAACTCCATCACACCTAAAGTTCATGCAATTCTAGGCATCAGTCAATTAGACAAAGGAAAAACAGGTCAATTTTATTAGACCCCATGACTCAGGCAGTTGATTATCCTGAGAAAACACAGGACTTGGTGCTTTAGCAGAGGGTTTGCTTTTGTAATTGACTAACTGTTGCCTCCTGCTCTGTTGACCTTCACTAATTTGTAGTATTGTCTGTCATTCCTTATCTGCAGTCGAGTGGGGAGGTTCATATGTAAACATCAACATTGTTAAGGTCAGGGGGGACTGCATCTGTCTCTGTAGCCAGTTCATTTTAATTGTAGGTACAGCCAGGCTGCAGGCTTTATGCCACGTGGTTCTGCATATCTGTCTGAAAATCTGCAGCTTTTGTCAGACTGTCACTGTTTTAATAGTAATGAAATGAATAATGTAAGCAGTACAGATAATTTAAAACCCTCGAGAGTGTCTTTTGGTACAGTGCCTGTGCTACCACAGCAGTGCAGGAGGGTGGCATCCCCTGGGAACTGGCTCATTTCAAACGCATAGCACACTAGTGTGTCCTGGGTGTTGTGGTGCTGTATCACAAAGTTCCTGTTGTTGTGCTGGCTGTGGAACTCTCTCCCTTTGGGTATCAGTGGAGGGGCTGAAACTGTGAAAAAACTGCCCAAAACTTTTATTCCAAAAGGTTGCATAAATTCTCTCATGTTGTATTTACCAATGTTTTCCAAAGTGTCTATACAAAGTGGAAAACAGTTTCAATGGCCTGGCAAGTTTCCAGCTTTTTTAGAAAAATGTTTATTTAGTCTTATTACCAGTGCAGCATTTACATGTTTGCAATTTTTAAATACGCTGTCAGTTCTGTTAGATACATGGGGACAGAAGTGCTGTAGGACCACTGTTATTTCATACTTTCTATAACATCACATTTCTACTGCAGAATTATTGTATTTTTCTGCCTCTTGCCTTTTTATTACCTCTAAATAGTTATGAAGTTTCAGTTCTGTTGTGATATATTCCATATCCTCATGTATTTTAGCACAGGCTATTTTTGGTAGTAACCATATTAAATGTCCTTATTCTGATTTCATCTCTTTGTTCAACATAGCAAGATTTCTCTTTCAGCAAATGATTCTTCTTCCTTTGATGTTTCTTCCCTTCAGATGTTTGCATCCACTTACTTTCTTTTCCCCTTACTTCACCTTGGCTAAGCTGGCATACATTATAGTCTTGAAGAATTTTTCCCAAATTTGTTCTCAAATTTATCCTCTAACCTCTTATGCTGATAGTGCTTAGCCTATAGGTATTTTTTTCAGTTGTCTAGCTAAATACCAGAAGTCTTGGTGCTATCACTTTGCTAGCAGATGACTGTTCCTTCTCTGCTCTGTAATGAAATGGAGGACCCATACATAATCTTTTATTTCCCTTCTCTATATTCTTGTGAGTTGTCCCATCACAATCTGCATTTAAGTATCAGTATTCTGAATTATTTTGTATGCAGAGGTTCTAGTTTGACTTTTTTTTCAGGTTGATTTGCAATGTAATTTATCCCAAAGCTTCCTTGTTTTTGAAACAGTACGTGTATGCATTCATAACCCCCACTGGCATTGTATCAGTCAGGAATAAATTGACACATTTTCTTCCTGCTAAAGATTATTAATGAGAATACTTACTAAGTGTGGTTTTTTAAACTGTGATTTGGCCAAGAAGTACAAAAACAAAGGGAATAGATGCTTCAAGGTCTGGTTGTGAAGCAGTCTTGAATGTATGGAAAGAAGATGAGTGCATTAATGAACAATCAGCAGTTTCACTTTAGCAAAAGCCAATGAAAGTATTTTTAATGACAGTGACCTACTTGAGCCTCCCTCCAGCATCGCCTCTTCAAAATGATATTCAGAAAACATTTCTAATATGTACAGAATGCTGAGAAGCATTAAAACCCATCCTGCATGTCATGATGACTAATTGAAAGGAACAGCTTGATGAATTTTCTAGTTCAGTTGTCCGGCTTTTGCAGAGAAACTGCATTTCTGAATCATGTCAAGCTGAGACCAAAAAGTTGCCTCTAGCAGTAGATCTTTGATCTGGCTCTGACTGATGTTGCGTAGCTGTGAATTCCTCAAGGTGATGAAACATCAGTTCTGGGCTGTATTACTTGCAGATCTGGATGATGGAAGCAGAAAAATTATCTGTGTACATATTTAATCCTACAGCTGTGTTACATTGCATTTCCTTGAGCACATGCTCATGTTTATTCCTTGCATTGCTTTCTTCAGAACTGTGCTGTTTGTGTGTTTGTGAGCCCTAACTGTGGTGGGCCTTCTTTAGTGTGACCAAGTGTCCTTCCTGCCTACCAAACAAGTGTAGATGAAGGAAAGGAAACTAATTGGTGACCTTCTGAAACTGCAGTAAAATACTGTTCTCCTGTGCCAAATTTGTACATTGTAAGAGTGCTTAAAAAGAGCAAACATTCTACTGTTGTCTGTGAGCTCAGGAGGCAGTGGCAAGATCACCAGTGAAGGATGTTGTAAATTCCTCGTACAGCAAGTGGAGAGAAGGAAAATCCTCAAAAGGTTTGTGTCCTGACAGTTGTGTATAAATTGCTTGTAATTTCTTGGATGTTATTATCCAACAACAGCCAGATATTTATCTTCCTGCCTTAGTAACATTGCTTTAGTGATGTGCAGATTAAGAGTGAAAGGAAATGAAAGCAAGGTCAGCCCCCAAATGAAAAAGCATTCTGTTACAACAAGCCCTTTTTTCCCAGACAGAAGGGAAAGCTTTTTTCCTTTAAACTATGCTTCATCGTAGTGACAAGTGACTGAAACACAGAGTCAAGCAGAGAAAGAGATGGATAATGGGGTTAGTTCAATTTGGCCTGTATTTCCAAGTTTTGATCAAAAACTGGCTAAATGATTTGAGGGGAATTGGTTTGTTGTTTTGTTTTGTTTAATCTCTAAAAAATAGTAATTACAGTTCATAAGAACCTTGTCACAATGCCCTAAACTTAGGACTTATTGTGACAGATCCGGGTATGGTATTAGTACAGTTTGTACAGAAAGAATACGTTATTTATACAGTTCATATAATTAGGAATAATTTCAAAGTGTTTTCAGATAACTGTGGCTTGTATTCAAACCTATGCAGTGCATGACATAGGCCAAAAGAGTGTAACACCATCTTTAAAAATTACTTTGAAATTGCTGATAAACAAAATTGCCTTTATTAGATCATGGGGCAAAGGTGTCAGTAGCTAGGGGAAGAGCTCAGCTGGAACTGGAGAGTCAGGAGTTTCTTGAGAGACTGATATCAGGACTGGGAGGAAGGAATCTGTGAGTTCGGATTAGTGGGGGATAAATACTGGGTGGGAATGAAGTTTAATGTTAGAAACCTGAGAGCATGTGATGTTATTGTGAGTAAGTGACATGCTCTTCTCAAGTAAACCTCCTAAACCCACTTTCCCGATTCTCACATGTTGATTTCCCCATCTGATGTTGATTGTTGGGGCTGATTTTCCCATCTTTTCTTATTGTCTAAGATACTAGAAATTTCAGGAGAGAATATTAGTATTTTAACAATCTTCACGTTTTTAAGCCAGGGATCCCCAGCCTCTTTTACACAGAGACAAACACTGAGGCAGAGCACTGGATAAGTCAACATCATAACTCAGGAAAGAAAAAGCCACAACAACCGAAAATTTGAAGGGAGTTTATGAGTGTAAAAGGGAAACTTCAAGTGTACAAGCAATTTTTTTTGTAATGTGCTGTTTTTATGTAAGTGTTGTCTGGCTTGGCTGCAAGTCAGTGTTGGTACAGTACAATGAAATAGTGCTGCTTGTTTATAAACCCAGGGATTAAGTCTACTGCTTTCCTTCTCTGGCCTTCTCATCCATCAATAGAGGTTTTGATTAGAACATGCAGCCACGGCCTTGCCTGAGGTATTTGCATTTTCTGAGAGTGTGATATATTATTTTTCACAAAGCCAGAATGCCCCAAGCTGCTGAAGACTTGTGTTGAGAAGATATTAGATACTACTGATGGCTGTAGTTATGCATGGAGTTGTACCTCTGACTTTCACTCTCCATGGGCCTGTTTTTAACTAAGTATGATTCTTTCTTTAGGTCAAATGTTCAACTGTGACCTGTGCCTTGTCCAACAGCATCAAGTGGATCTGCTAAGTAGGGAGATGTGTTACCATATTCTATTGACTTTTTTGTAATACGAAGGCACCTTGAAACATAATATCTTGGAGGTCCAGGACAGGTTTTTCCTATTTATTCCAGTTTTATGAGTAGAATCCTACAATTTTTAGTTTAAGTCTGAGTTAGCAATGTAAAATACCTGTATTATAGGCATTTTCTCTGTAGTTCAGTTTGGATGTTTTAGCAGATAGATAGGTAGATGCAGCAACCTTACAAATTCCTGTTCAAAGAGACCCCAAATATTTTTTGTTTCCATCTACTTCAGGGTCATAGTCCCATGCAAACAGATGCAGAATTTCAAAGGCTCAAGCTTCTCTGCTGTAATGCGCTGGTCGCCCAAAGACATTCACTTCATTCTTACCACCTATCTATCTCCAGACTCAGAATGACTATGGTATGTTGGCTTACCTGGAAGCTGAGATCATGATGGTAATTAAATTAAAAAATATGTCTGTAAATATCCTTCTCTTCCTCACCACAAACCTGTATTCAACCTGTGTTATTTAATGACCAGTTTTACCCCATCGTGTTGGTAAAATCAGCAATGATTTCTCATTTTATCTGTTTGACCTTCCCCATGAAGTCCAGACTTGACAGGACATGGCAGATCTTGGCAGAACACAGATCCCTGTAGTTCAGTAGTGACATCTTATTTTGGGTCTGCAGTACCTGTCCCAGCCTCCACTGGACTTGGCACTTCCCTTCTGTGTTGCATCCAAGTTCCTAGTCTTTTCTCTGCATTCAAACTGCAGAGATCGAGGCTGAAAATACGGCGTTGTTTTTCAGTCTGTACTACTGGTGAAAAATACAGTTAATAAAGTACCTGCTTGGATTAGGATAAGAGTGCACTTAAAGGAGAACCTGTTTGATCTCTGTTTACAGGATTGAGGAAGGCAGATGGGAAACCAGCCTGGTGCATTGCAGTAGGGTTGGTTAGCCAGGAGGTGGCAGCTGAAGTACTCCTTTGCACTTGGAGCAAAAACCAGCAGTAAGAGCGAAAACCAGCCTGTACGTAACACAGATCCTGCCTCTCTGCACGGGAAAATGCTGTACTTCATTAACGCTGTGCTAAACAGAAAAGTCCTAATGGATGTGTGTTTTTATCCAGTCACCTCAAGCAACCCTCCCAGCCTTTGCATTAATTCTGAGTAATGTTGTGCAGTGGCATTCACAATTAATTCAAAGCTTGGAAAAAAGTGCTTCTTTGCCATTTCATGGCTGTGTCTTTTCTGACTGACTTGAAAATTGCTAGATAAACTCTGGGCTTTGAAGGATGGAGAGACTGTTTTGATTTCTTTGTTTTTTTCCCAGAGGCTAATGTCCAAATTTGTTGCACTTGGAGTGCTACGAGTAGTCAGAATATAATGTTCCAAATGGCAGTGATTTTAATGTAGACAGTTGGGTTTAAGTGGTGTCAACACAGCTTCCACATGACTAAAAATCTAGTCTATATATAAATAAATAGGCCCAAAATGTCTGTTAAGTTTGCAAGGTAAGTAAGGAGCAGTCAAAACACAGGTCCCCAGGTAGCCCCTGGCTATTTTATCCCTTACTGAGAAGAAGCTTCATGTTAGGGGGTGTTGCGAACCAGCCAGGTAATCTTATAGAGGAGATGGCTCTTTCAGATGCTTGGGTTAAGTGGTTAGCAAACAACAAGTTACAGCTGGCCTGACTTCTGTTTATGGAAAGAAATTACACAGACAGCTGGAATCATGGGTGTTTAAAATATTTTTCTTTCTTGCTAAGATGCAACAGCTAGCTGAGGATTCCTAGTTTTGACTGAATGTTTAGAGCAGCCAGTCCTTCAACTGTACAATTTTTAAAGTGGCAGGTTTTACAACAAGTGAAAAATACGCTTTTATTTCCTCTGAAACTGAAACTGAACAAAACCAACCAACCAACCCAAGAAAGAAAAACTCGTAAATAAAGAAGCAACACCCCCCTCCAAAAAACCAAACTAAAAGCACCAAAAAAACCCTCCCAAACCCTAACCAAAGAATAACCAACCAAAACCCAAACAAACACAAATCCTACTCTCTGATATGGAATCTGTGCTTCTCCACTGGTCTGAAGGATATCACACTGCTTATAGGGTAAAGGACTTCTGTCCTGTAAGGTCCTAAACACTTGCAGCTTCAGGGCTCGTCCCTGTACACAGACTGAAGATGTGCATAAATCTTTTATATGTTGGAGTAAGATCTCTTTCTGAAGTAAGATCTCTTGCATACTGGTGACACACCTGTGCTACCTCGTTGCATAGGATTTTAAGTCCGCTGAAATGGATGCAACAACAGCAATGCACACTTGGAGAGCTCTAGTACTCAATCAGGCATCTTTCAATAGCAAAGTCTTGGAGGTGACCACAGGCTTGTTTCAGCTGTTAAATGACAAGGTGGATGCATAGCAAATGTAACTCACTCCACACTATGTTCCGTAGTCAGCGTGCTTTTTTAAAGTTTATTTCTACTTGGTGAATATTGGTAGCAGAAGAAATGCTTTTATGTGAAACATCTGTTAAAGATGTACAGAACAGCTCCTGTGTAATACTGTAGCAAATTCATGAAGTGTTCTCCCCTCCACTAAGCTCATCCCTTGTTTCCTCCACTCTCCTGTCTAATGGGAAAAAACCCAAAAAAGTCTCCTCCAAACCACCCTCCTTGTCCTTTAGCCTAGTTGAGAATGTCCTGATGTCCCAGCAGGATGAAGCTTCAATGCAGCATCCGTCAGCTGTGCTTTGTGCAGAAGCTGATTTCTTTTCCCATTAAAGCTGCTGGACTGGGAAAGAGACAAATCTGGACAGATCCTTACATCCCCTACAGTCTGCACTGTTCTGGTGCTGAAGTGGGATTTGTACATGCACCACAGAGTTTCCAGGGGGTGAACTGTAGCTCCAAAGCAATTGTCCTAAGCAGCTCGAGACTGTCCCTTTCAGAGCTGTTGCAGCACTGGTACGCAGCAAAAATCACAGGATTGAAACAAGGACGTCACCTGGGGGCACTGTTGTAGCCAGCTACTCTTGTCTCATGTCATTTGCATTTGAAAGTTTATAGCAGCAGAATATATTTCTGGTAAAGCTGCTCTTTATCAGAAGATTTCTTTTAGCTCGACTACTGGTTATAATTTTAAATGATCTGTGCCACTGGGTGGGAAAACAACAGCAAAAATAATAGTAAAGAAACTTAATTTCCTAGGTTGCTTACTGTTGATGTTAAGTTGGCTTTTTTTGATAAGCCAAACCTTATTTTATCTTTAAAAATTTCCTGCAAAACAGTAACCAGTTCCATGTGACTTCTGCCAAAGCAAATATTCACATAAATTTAGCTTGTGAGGTAAGCTGATGTTCCATACACTTTGTTTCTAAATATGCTTTTTATGGCAAAAAAGTCCAAGATGAGTTTGCAATATCCATGCCTTGTTACAAGAGACAAAAAATGCTTTTTGAGCATTTATTGCACTCATTTCTGGAGCTAACCCCTACACCACATAGATATATTTCTCTTTGATTTTATTTTTGTAGTAGGTAAGGGGAAATAACAGAGAAGAAAAACAGTTTTGCTTATGTTTGTGACATCAAATGCGCTGTGTTAGAGTAGTAATGAAACAGCAAACAGGTCAATTAAAACTGTTGACAATACAGAAATCATGTGATTTGTGATATCCCATGTGCTGAGACTATTGTGAGAGTCACTGGAAATTGTGTCATTGATACCTTATATATATCTTATATATATCTTACATTTGGAAAAGCCAGGTAATTGCCATGCTAAAATGTACCTATTCAAAATTCTTGTCCTCTTGTCTTCTGTAGTTGTAAAACGCCCAGTTCAACAATGAAAATGTATGGTATGTCACAGAAGACTACTTTGAAAAGGAAGGTACTGAAAGTGTTAGGTAGATAGGGGCATCCACTGTTCCTGCAAGCAATTTCTCCATTCTGCAAAGAAGGACTTTAAGAGTGTTAAGATTAGTGAGTAAATTTTTCCTGCATGACTTATTACTTGTGGCCTTTTGTAGTATCCCTTCAGCAACTGCTGCATGACACGACCTTTTCAGAATATTTATCAGTCTCAGATTATGGATGATGCAGAGTTATAAATGGGTTTGCTGCGGGAGAAATGACCAATTCGAGGGGACTGTTCCAAAATCAGGTTTTGATATGGGTGCTTTGGAACACATCTGGTATTTGAGCAGTGTTTTTTACTTGAGGGATATGCTGACTTGTTGCAGTGGTTTTCTGATACTCCCCAGTGACATTTCTGGCATGCATCTATGAAGCTTCAGATATTACAGTATACCTTCATATCATTAAAGTAAGTGACAAAACTGTTAATTTCAATGGTACAAGGTTAAGACCTGGGTACCTGGGTGAATTGCTGTACTGATCTAGCCTTCTGCTTTTTACCCTTGAAGGATCACGCATCACGAAAAAAAAAAAATTCTGTCTTTTTGCATTAATTCATTTACATAGAAACTAACAATATGTCTATGTGAGTTCATGTGTTGCATTCTTTACACTGATTGGCAGATTTTATACTCCCAGATTTTACACTCTCTCCCCAAACTTTCAGCTATTTCCTTGGCAGATCTGAATAAGCAGAGAAGGATTGCAAACTATGGGCAGATTAGGATGAGATAGGACAATGTAATGATCTAGTGTTTGTGATATTGGAAGCAAGAATACGATACTTAATCAATCACCTCACTTTAACATCTAATTTCTAATAGAACAAGGTTTGTGTATGGTGTCACTGACCCAAGTGCTTCTTTTTGAACCTGTTTTATGTAGTTTTTTTGATGTGATACATTTCTGATAGATTATATCGTTTCTTAGTGTATTTTTTTTCTCATTTTCTGTTTTATGACTACCCTGCAGGACTTCAGATTTCCACTGTGACTCAGTTAGTGTCATTAGCACCTGTTTTAGAGCCTGGAGCCTGTCCAGGGCAGGATTTTATTTCAAAGCAGGTGCTTCATCACATGGCTGTGAAATCTGGAATGTGAACAGTGAAGAAATTCTCATTGTGTGTGTTCCTAAAGCTTTGACTTTGCCATTTGCGTAGATAAATAACACTCTTCTTTACTCACTGACTGCACATCACTCAGCTTGTCTCAGAGGTCTGTTAAGGCTCTTCCTGACCTACAAGATGGTCCCTCAGCTGAGGCCTGTCCCTGCTTAGTTTTGGGACTTGCTCTTTGGGAAATAAGACCTCTAAGAAATTAAGTGAGGTTCCTTTGACATGCACAGGTTGGGGAATCCAGTGACTCAGTTCTACCCTGGGTCTAGCTTTTGCTCATGTTGATCTCTGCTGACTGATGTCACCTGTGACTGACTCACTGCTTGCGGAAGGAATTCCCAGTTATTGTTAGCTCCTTCTACATTGTAAATGGACGTAAAAATGAGCAAACCTGCTTTTGTTTTGTTTTTTTTTGTTTTCTTTATACACTCTGCCAGCGACATGGAAAGGAGCAGACCTGCCATGAGTTTGTGTTCTGTTGTCCAAAATACCTGAGACTCCCCAGTCCCAGTTTGCAAGAGAAGTCCAAGTGAAAAAAAATCCACGAATACCTGATGAATTTCTGGCTTTGTGAGGTGAAGCCCATAGAGAGGGAGTCGTACATTACTGAAAATGTATAAAATGATCAAGTACAGCATAAGATATGTTTAAAGAATGACTTCTGGTAAACTTTTATAGAAAATTCATCTACTAGTCCAGAACTGTTCCCTGAGGTCACTTTCAAACGTCTTGCCAGAAGTAACAGATTTGAAAGCAGACATCTGATTCAAACATTTTGCAGCCCATAGATGGAGCTATCTCCTTAAGAAGAAAATGATTTCCATAGGGACTTGCCATAGCTTGTGGTGTTATTTGTATTGTGGCAATACTGGGATGCTTGGTAGTCTTTGTCTCTTCCCTGTTTAAGTGATGCATACAGAGCAATTAATTCTACAGCGACCATCAACACTTTTGCTGGATAGACAGTGATGGACGCGCATTAGAAGTCTAGGAGGTTATATCCAGTTGAAATCCCCAAATTACAAACTTTTTGGGAACCTACACTCTAGTTAATCTTATGGTGAGGTGTCCTGCCGTCCTTTCTCCACCTTTTCTTATGCTGGAGTGAGTTCTGCTGTTCAGGTAGATGCTGATCTGGACTGGTGACTGAAACACTGCTGAGTTGTGAAGAGAGGTGGGGATGCTGGGGAAGGACTAGAAGAAGAGTGAGAGGCGTTTGTACGGTACTCTGCTGCAGTATAGAGGTGAATTTAAGGAGAAAGACTACAGAAGGACACAGAAACAGATAAAGCAAATTGATCTTTGGACTTCCAACATGGTGGTAAGACCAGATTCAAACAGATCTATTTAAAAAAAAACCAAGAGCAAACAACTCTGCTATTATTTTTTAAATTAATTTATTTTCCCCCTTAGTTTTCCTTTGTGTTTTTTCTCCATTTTTGTTCAGTTTTGTTCAGAACTATGTGAATATATCCTCAAGTTTTGGATTTTGATACTCTAATCCTGAAAATCTATCTCTCAGCTAAGCATTAACTACTCAGTGAATTATCTTTAAAGAAATCCATGAGTGTATACAGGACTGTAAAAAAATTCCAGAAGAAAAGGTTTCAATGGGATAAAATGTTCTACTCTCTAGATCATGTTATATAGGAAAGAAAATTAAACACTTGGACAAACTTCAGAATTTATACTGAATTTATGTATTTTATAACATCGTTAGCAATTCGTTAATGAGGTTTTCAGTTATTTCTTGTATATCACACACCATAGAATGAATTCAGAGAGTATCCTGAGTTAGAGGGCACCCACAAGTATCATTGAATCCGCCTCCTGGTTCTACACAGGGCAGTACCAAGAGTCACACCATGTGCTTGAGAGCATTGTCCAAATGCTTCTAGAACTCTGTCAGGCTGGTGCTGTGACCACTTCCCTGGGGAGCCTGTTCAGTGCCCAACCACCCTCTCGGTGAAAAACCTTTTCCTGATATCCAACCTAAACAACCCCTGGCACAACTTCAGGCCATTCCTTTGAGTCCTGTCAGTGGTCACAAGAGAAAAGAGATCAGTGCCTGCCCCTCCTCTTCCCCTCACAAGGAAGTTGTAACTGCAGTGAGGTCTCCCCTCAGTCTCCTCCAGGCTGAACAGACCAAGTGATCTCAGCCACTCCTCACACGGCTTCCCCTCAAGGCCCTTCTCCATCCTTGTGCCCTCCTCTGGACACTCTCTAACAGCTCAGTGGCTTTTCTGTGTTGTGGCACCCAGACCTGCCCCCAGCACTCGAGGTGAGGCTGCCCCAGTGCAGAGCACAATGGGACAATCCCCTCCCTTGCCTGGCTGGTGATGCTGTGCCTGATGCCCCCAAGACATGGGTGGCTCTCCTGGCTGCCAGGGCACTGCTGATTTATGTTCACCTTGTCATTGACCAGAACACCAGGGCCCCTTCCATGCAGTTTCAACTCTTTTAAAATAAAGAGTGCCACTCCTTTTAGGAATTTGAAAAGTAACATTATACTTATTCATTAACCAGAAAAAAATTGTAAATCATAGTAGATTGAAAAACCTGCCTGAGAGCAGCTGTCAGAATGGTCAGATGCAAATTTTCAACTAGCTTTTTCCCCTTCCCATGAGGCTGAGAAAGGGGAAACAAAATGAATATAAATTACAATGTGTTCAGTTGAAAACAAATGGCTTAACTGTGGACAGAGTAGCAGTCAAAAAACCTCATGCTTTTTCCATTCCCTAAAGCTTCAAAGAAAGATATACAGCTGGGACTTCTGTATATGTAGATGAAACAGAAAATGTGATAAATAATGAAATTAGTCTATCATGTCCTGCTGTGTTTAGTGTCAATATGACCACTGGATTTTTTGGAAATATTTTTGACTTATTCTGGTTTTAGCCTGTTTGTTGTTATCAAGTATAATTTGTGATCTATACTTTTAAAGACAGCACAAAGAATGGAAAAGACAAAGAATGTAACTGAGTTTGAGATGCTTGTTGCTATGGCTTCTGATGGGTAGAGAAGACTATATACCATTATTTTGTTTATACATGGAGAAGCCACAGCATAAAAGACTTCAGTGATTTTGTGCAGGTATTTTGAGGGATGTTAGGAGGTTGAATAGCTCATAGTCCTAACTTTCCAGTCTGTTCCAGTGAAGCTCCAGTTCAGCTTCAGGAATGAGGCAATAGAGCTCAATTTAATTGAGCGGTTGAGTGACTTTCTATTTGAAAAAGGGTTTTGCCAGCATCAGTCCCTTTGATCTAAGACAACATCCAATCCAAACTGAGGATTTTCTTGTATGTAATAGGACTACTGATGGTTGTACTGCTAGGTACCTCTGGCTGCTTTATATTTTTACTTAAAATACAGGAATCCTGAGCAGTTCAAACACTTCACAAACACAAAACGACTGAGACTTTAATTTCCCCAATCACAGATGCTGCATTACTTGTACACTGATAGAAAGCAGCCATCCTTTTCCCACGGGGGAAAAGATATCAGGCAGATATGAAGGATCCTCACCAAAGTCTATGGTACCAAATCTGGGTCACAAAATTCTAAATTTTGTGTCTGCCTGCTGCTACTTCGTCCTTACACTGTGTTTGTGCTGGAGATGTCATCTGGTGAGGTCTGAAGGGCTGGTGCTCAGTGTTACACCTGCAGTTGGTGTGTGCTGCAGAATGCTCCAGACTTGTACACCAAAGTCACAGCAAGGCACAGATAGCAAAGCTTAGCACAAGCCAGTGGTTGCTGTTTTCTCATGCAGAGCCCTGAGAGAGTCTGGGCACGGAATAACTAATTGACAGAGTGCTTTGCTGATCTTGATACAAGTCCTTTCCCAGGGGTAACTTTGCTTTTTTAGAAGCACTACCTGAATTCGGTCTGAAAATTTTCATGGGGGCTGGTTTTTGGTGTGGTAACATTTAAAATGGTGCATGAGAGCAAAGTTTTGTTTGTTTTATTTCCTAACATCTCCCTGTGGGAATTGCTATGAACGAAGATCAGTATACTAAAACAAGTTTTCCTTCCCCTGCTGAAACTCTTTGGTAGGTTGTGTCTAATATGCATTGTGAATGCTGCCTTTACCCACATCTTTTGTCAGGTTTCCCCTTTATACCACTCTTTCTTTACCGTCTTGTTGGGCTTGCTAATCTTTTTCATCTTTAAGGTAACCTAGATAGAAAGAATGTATTCTGGCTTTGCGCCCCTAAAAAACAATTTCTGATCTTACCAGCATGAATGTGAGGAAGTGGAACAGCAGCATATGAAACCCTTCATGGGCTAGATCCTGACAGATAGTATTATCTTTCAGAAAGAAATGAGTGTGCTTGCTACAATAATGTGCTGCTATCTCTGCCCCAAATTCTATTTTTATTTCTGTTCTCCTTAGCAGAACAGAACAATAATAAGACATTCATTTTACTCTTTTTTTTTTCTTTTTGGTTCTTTTTTTGTTATTTGAAATATTTTCTAGCTAACTCCAAAGAGCAGGCTGCAAGTAGAGATGAGGTCTTTATCAAACAGCACCTGCTGATCCTCTGTGAGGCAGCCTTACCAGTCCTGAATCTGCTAGATCTCTTGGCAGTACTACATTATTCCTGCCAGGTGAGAAGTGGCCTGTTTGCAATTACACTTGACTTATTGCCTGGCCCCAGTTTTTGTTTTGTTAAGTCTTCAGTTTTCTTGGTTAAGCTTAACTCAGAGATTAATGTTTTTAAAAAACTGAATCACAGTTGAATTCCACTGTCTAAAGCAT
This sequence comes from Corvus brachyrhynchos, assembly GCF_000691975.1. NCBI lineage: Eukaryota > Metazoa > Chordata > Aves > Passeriformes > Corvidae > Corvus > Corvus brachyrhynchos. The sequence continues at coordinate 473,399 of NW_008235715.1, read as the reverse complement.
CGAAGGGGTTGCCCCTGACTGAGCCACGGCCACAGAGGAGATGGGAGCAGCGCACCTGGGCACACTCCTGCTGCCTCCAGATCGGAAAGGGAAATGGGTGTGGTGGAAGATGTCACTGCTCAAACACAGCAGTACTCATTGTGTTGGTGCCTTGCAGTCAGTCTACCAGAGCTGGCACTTGGCTTGTGCAGGATTACTGGCTCTATCCTCAAAGTTCCAAATAGCAATTACTGTTAACTGTTTTTTGTTTTCACAGGAGTGAAAATGTTTGGAATGATAAAAGGTCTCTTCCCACACACTGGTTGTGGAGAATCACACGCACATCTACCCCCACCCTGTTCACAGAATCAGAGAATCGCTGAATGGGTCAGGTTGGGAAGGACCAAACTGGGTCTGGTCCAACATCTCTGTTCAGGGTCAAACCAGAGCACATGGCACAGGATGGTGTCCAGAGGGTTCTTGGATTTCCCCAGAGAGAGAGACCCCACACGGCTCTGGGCAGCCTGTTGCAGTGGTTTGTTAGCTCTCATAAGTAAAGTCCATGGGGTTCTGAGCACTAATGGGCCAAATGCTACTAAACTACCATTCAGTTATGCAAAGTTCATGTCCTTGCACAAGTGTTTTAAGCTTCTTGGCCTGGCTAAGTTCAAGGAATCGTGATAATGTTATTATTATACAAGATGAAAACCATGAGGAAAAAAAGCAGGAAAAAGGAGAAGAATTTTTGTGCAAAAACAGATAAGTAGAGACAAATTTCAGCTGGCAGCTGTTCTGCTTTTTATCCACAAGGGAATGAAAAGGATAAATTGCATCTAATTTTTTTTTCCATAAGGCATCAGATAACCCCACATTATATGCACTAAGAAAAATTTTTCTTCCAGTACCAAAGTAATGATTTCATTAGAATTGCATTTTAATCAAGAATGCATTAGTTCATTATCAAGTATTTTCTTTCTTGGTTTGTGAATTCTAAAAGTACTCTTGCTCTGGAAAGTTTCTATTCAGATTCAGGCAAGATTTTGGAAAAGCTTTGTGCTAAAAATGGTCTCTTTTATTTCTTTAATCTGTCCCTATTTGTGTCATCTAGCTAGCAGTTGCCTACTGGGGAGACCTCAGTGTGCAATGGAATCTCTTATAGTCAAATACCTGGAATCCAGTACTGCTATGCTAAATGGAGAAAAGAAAATAAAACAAATTTTTTTTTTCTTTTTTTTTTCCCCCCCTGTCTAGCAGATGATAAATAGTTGCTCTAGAGGTAGTAAAGCCAGGTACAACAGAATAGGAGTTTTGTTTTTGTTGGTAATGGAAAAGGACCCAGGAGGCTTTGGGATGTTTCTTTGAGCAGAGAATGCAATTGCATTAAAGCAGTACTTCATCACCAGACCAAGATGTGGAGATAACAGCTATGTGAGTCAAAGGAGAGCCAAATACCCTAAAACTTATCTTTAACTGAACTTCTACTACTTCTACTTCTTAACCAAGGTGGTTATAATATTTATTGACTCCGCATATTAAATTAGTCTCTATGAATTTCAGTTATCCTTCATAATATCCTACAATTTGGCCTCAAATTCACAGACTGAATTTATTGTTTTGTCCATGCATTTGCCTACACTTACTTTCTTTCACTGAAATTTTGCAGGTCAGTGTAGCAACTGTAGGATACCTTCAAGTAAATAAAAAATAATACAATATTCCAGCTGTTAAGGATCTTTAATAGCTAGTTGGGCCGAAGTGTGATCAGGAAAAGTAACTGACTTAGTTTAGGATAGTGGGGTAGGGAGAACATAAGTATTTAGCCTGAATTATATATTAATATATACCATATGTTAATATATAACATATATTATCTCTCCATCTCTCTATCTCTCTCTCTATCCCTCTATCTCTCTATCTCTCTATGTCTCTATCTCTCTGTCTCTCTACCTCTCTTGCAAAGTTTTGCCTGGCTCAGGATATTGATCAGAGTAATAAAGGAACTGTCCTTTAGCCATTCTTTCAGTAAAAGATTGGTTGTAGTTGAGCAGGGATGATTTTGATCCAAAATTGTGTTAGAAAATTATATAGCATCCAATATGCTACACTTACATGTTCCTGATCTCTTTCATTGAGTTAATTTAAGAGCTGCTGAATTTCCTGACTGATCTCTTTTTATTGTACTTTGATTCCTTCTTATTTAGGCAGCTTTTGTTCACGTCATTTGTCTATTCTTTTCCACTTGCTCTGTGAAGATTTAAAGGAAAAAAAGCAAACATGAGGAACAAAACTGTCACTGGCATGGACTTCCTCGCTTTAGTGAGAGCTGTAGGTATTACTGTTACCAATGGAAAAAAAGATGCTCATCTGCAAGTCCTAGGAGTCTCAAGCAGGAACCTGGGCTAGAGTGAACGTGTCCTCCTTTGGAGACAGACACGTCCTGCCTCTGCTGCCCTGCCACAGGATCAACTCACATGGTCTGTGTGGAAAAGCACCTGTTAATCCCTTTGATGTGAGAGAGGGCTGTTCTGAGTCTAAAATGAAATATAATTGTTTCAAGGGAAATGAAGGGGAAAACTGGAAGAATTAGCTCCATCGAAGAGTTTAAATGAGCCCCAGGGCATTGTCACTCCTTTTGTTTACACAGAAAGAGAGGGTGGTGTTGTCGTGCTGTTCACCTCTGAAGTATCTGGTCTCATGATCTGAAAGATGAATGTTCCGTGGTTTGCTTGGCCCTTAAGACTTTTGCTTCCTACCTCTGATTTTCTATCTGAAGGTACTGGGGAGTAAAGCTTTCTGAAGAAGACTGTTCTCTTCAAGAGAGAAACTTGTAATTGTATCTGATGAAAGGATTTAAGAACTTATGTCATTATGGGACCACTGCAGATTGGTTCTGAATCTTAAGACAGAGGTTATTCTCTGGTGTTCTTTACAATCTTCTGGTTCCTTTTCCTTTTTTTTTTTTTTTGGCTTATTTGGAAAACTTCAAACAATGTGGGCTCTCTGAGGAGGAAAGGTGAAAGGAGTATTTATTTTTTTCTTTGCTCACAGGCCAGCACTTTCTTTTGAAATAGTTATGTATAAATACAGGAAAAGGACTCCAAGAACCTCTGGCTTCAGAAAAAGATGGTTGAGGACAAAGGAGCGATCTTCCCTGAGACAAATATTGCTGAGGAGTAATTACTATCAGCTTGCCCATCAAGATGAAACTGGTGCTGGGCTTTCATATCTAGTGTAAAACTTCTACTATCTAGTTAATATAGACTGTGTATATCTAATATAATATTGGTGTTGTTTAATTCGCATTGAAAAAATATTCCAGACAGACATATTCTCTTTGAGGAGAAGATAGAGGATGAGTTATATTTTACTCAGCAGATAAAATCTTTAATGTTTTCTAAGAAAAAATAATTTTTTCTACAGAAAGAGTGGAAGATAGTTTTCTTTTCCTATTGTGAAGTGCCTGTGGAGCAAGGAGAAACCAGCCTGTCCAGCACAGATCACATTGCACACAGAAGGAACGTAGTCTGTGGGGACTTTGAAAAGAAAGATGAAAAAACCAACAAAACAACAGCATCCCTTTTGGAAAATAATAAGATATTACCCAGTTACAAATGTTCGTCATTAGCCACAATTGATTTTCACAGTGATCTTTTAAATGAGTCTCAAATATATTTCCATCTTTGTCCAATTCGTGTTTTCTGTCATAAGATAATTCCTTGGTACTGACCACCTGTTTGCCCAGCTATAGTGACAATATCATTCATTATTTGGATTCTGTCAGGGGTAATACAGCATTTTGACCAGAGCCATTTATAATCAATTTAACATTATTTGTGTGACAATTTTGGTTCACTGCAGAAGTAAAATAATCAAAGAGCAGTTATTAAAAAGGAAATTGATTTAACATCTTCTTCAGTACCCCATTTTAGGATTTATTCTAATTAAAATAATAGAAATATTTAACATGTGAAGGCAAATCCCCATACTACTACCTCTACTAAAAGTGAGGAGATTCTTTGGATTTATGCCAATATCACTGAAAACTGAGCCTGACTTTGATTGAGTCTTCTTGTTTGTCAAGATGTGTAACTTCCTGGTGCAGAGATGAAAGAAGACAGATATTTTATTCTGACCTCCTCCAGAAGAGTGCTTTTACTCTGATTACAAACTTCCCCCCAAAATTCGTAATGCTTTGTGAGTTGAAATGGAGCTTCAAATTTCTGGTAATCCAAAATTGTGTATTTGGGAGCCAGGGTCCTAAGGACTCCCAGATCTGTCTTCTCTGGTAGTGAATTATGATGTCCAAATGAATATGTAACATTCATACATATAAAGTAAGATATTGTTGGGGTTTTAGTTTAGTCTTAGGTTTTCCTGTTAAAGGAATTTTCTCCCATATGCATGTTGCTAGGGGACAAATAGCTGTACTTAAGAAAGACAAAAAGGGGAGTGGGGCGGGCCTGGCTACTCCTTTGTCTACACCTGGGTGTGGGG
>NW_008235715.1:419632-468526 GCF_000691975.1 Corvus brachyrhynchos | reverse complement strand
ACTGGGTTTGTGATTGCTGTTACTGCCATAGTTGTTGTTGTTTTTTGTTTGACTGGTTATATACATATATATATATAGTAAAGAACTGTTATTCCTATTTCCCACATCTTTGCCTAAAGGCTCTTGATTTCAAAATATAATAACTTGGAGGGAAAAGGGGTTATATCTGCCACTTCAAGGGGGGCCTCTGCCTTCCTTAGCAGACACCTGTCTTTCAAAACCGAGACAGATATCTAGGAAAGGTGAAAAAAAGGATATCATAAATGATAAAAAGAAATAAATATCTGTTTTTCCTTGGTAAAGTCTTGCACAGTCAACAATTAAAAATGTAAGTTATTCCTTCAAAATGGTTTAAAGAAATAAGCTAGGCTTTTTCATTTCTTCATTTAAAGGGACAAAAAAGTGGCTTTTCCCCCTCAGACTAAAAAATTTCACTGTAGCCATCTTGTACAACATTTGGTACAGTGTAGCTTTTTACTGGAGAGAACATAAAATTCTTCTTGAAAGTTTCATCAAGTCATTTCCATAGTTCTCTGAAGTATTCTTCATATCCATGAAGACTATTATGAACAACAAGACTGCCATTTTAATTTTTGTCGATTACTGCACCGCTGAGACAAGATGCCATAGCAACAAGGAGAATGGCAGTAAGTTCATGTGCGTATACCATGCTTGGCTGTGGGCTGCTGTAGTTAACTATTATTTACCTCTGGCATGTGTACTTCCCTGAGGCCTTGAAACTGAAAAAGTCCTGGTTTTGGCAAGTGGCAAGTCTAGTCGCTTCACACCTGAGATGTGGTGTTAATAAAGAACTAGCAATGCTTTTTAAAACTTTATGCAAATGATTCAAATTAGATTTACTTAAAATTATGAAGGAGAGCAGTGAAGTTTTAATGAGCAGCTATGCTCTGCATTATCTGTGCACAAAGCAGATGTAATGTTGCATTATAAATGCTGAGAAAATTTAATCAGTGTAGAAAAAAATATAATGAAATGGTTGTTTAAACACTGCAAAGCTAATGTTATAGTAATTAGTTCCCATTGAGCAAGACATGGTACATATTATCTGGGCTGTGTTTGATTAGTGATCCTGCATGTGACATCTTGCCTTTTGTTAATTTTACTTCAATATAATTTAAAAAAATTTTAATCCAAACCCCAGTTAAAAACACAAAAGCAAGCATGGCATCAAATTCAGTTCTCCTCCTTTTCTAACAGAATCTGCATAAAAGTCTGCTCTGATTTACTGTGACTTTATATGAGGAGGCTGAACAGAAAACACGATTCTGTGGAGATTGTGTCGGGTTTTTTTTCCCCCTGAAAAGTATTATCAGCAGTATTACTTGTAATGATACTCATATTTTTCAAAATGTCCTTGTAGAATATACTGAAGTTTTGCTATGTGTTTTTCCTAAGATTTCTTTTAAGTGAGTAAGACATGGACTTCACCACTGGTTTGTCTCAGTTCTTCAGAGCCTGTAGGGACACTTTTTTACTAATTGCTGTATGCCAGCCCCTAAAATGAAGCATACGGAAAATTCTAATCATCAGTTCTTTTACAAATATAAAGCTTGGATAAACAGGGGATTCTTATTCATCTTCTCTACTGATAATTATTTTTAGGAGCTGATTAGGGCTTTTACATTAAGAAGGTCTTAAAGTCATAGAGATTCTGAATTGTGGCTGATGGTCATTTAGTCATGTAGGATCATAACTGACAGAAGGAAACGGAACTATTTTTGTAACCTTCAGTTAATGAGACCTACTGTAGGTTTTAAGATGTGTTCAGCTCTTACTGAACACAGTAATGAAGGACTTACGAGAGTTAAATTAAAAGCCATTAGCTGAAAAAGCCATAAACTAAAGTTTAGAATCCACTGTCTCATAATACTGAAGATCAGAACAGGAGAACACTGTTTTGCAAGTGTGGAGTAACTGCTATCTGTAGGCAAAACAGATGTTGAGAAGAAAGGGTAGACTTAAAAAAAAAAGAGAAAAAAATTTATTCTCCCAGTAAATATAACTGATAATATAAAAGTACAAGTGGACTACATGCTGTTACATTGCAAACTCTGCATGCTCTGGTCTTCACAAACACCAGACGAGCAAAGAAAAGATTTATTTTCTCATTTTCAGTTAGAAGCATGCACACCATGCATGTATCTGCCTTCTTTCTCTTACTGAACAAAAGAATTTAATTGTTGTAAAACATGAACTTTAACTGTAATTTTAATAATAATTTGTGTGTAAGACCTAAATTGATATTGTCAAAGTAAAGTCTGTAGATGGCTTTAGAGTCAGTAAGAACTTAACATGATAAAAAAAATGTTAAAAAGGTCTTCAGTGAAATATTCTAATTTTTACTTTTATGAGTACTTGAAAGCTTTAACAGCTTTGTAACAGTCTTACTGTGAATTTTGGAGTCAGACCATTGCTAATTAATCTAATCACACTTTCCTGTTTTTGTTTGATCACTCAGTTTTTTGGTGCTGACATCATATACTTTTTTGATCCTAAGATACGTAATAGTATATGTTTTTATACTGCATGTATATTGCTTAGGAAAAATGCGCATTCTTCTTGAATCTTTGGGATAATTTTGCAAACCTTTGATTCCACTCAAAGAAATTAAGAACACACTATTTCAGAAAGGAGTGGCCCATTGATCTCAGGCCTAGGTACCAGTTGGTATAATTATTACTGTTGGCATAAACCTAGAAATGAAAAATGTTTTGGGGCTAATTTGAGAAAGGAACAGGTGAAGCTGAAATAATTTAGGAGCAAGGAGAAAAGGAACAAGTGTCAGCTGCTCCAAGAATCATTGGCTTGTATCAGTGCAGCATATGGAAGGGCAAATCATAAGCACATGATTTCATCATCTGTCTGATGACGGCTTTGCCTTCAGAACAACAGTACACAATTTTTCTTGTGGGGTTTTTTGGTTAATAAAGAAGATTGGATTATGGCTCCTCCAGAAAAATCATGCAGAGTCAGAAAAGAAGCCAAGACATGGCTTTCCTCCAGAAATGCTCTTTATGTTGTGGAGATTCTTAAATCAATAGTCTCAAAGCTAAACTGAGCTGACAGTGAATCTAACTAGTATTCATTTAAAGAGAAAAAGAAGAGCACAAAAAAATCTGTATGCACTTATCTAGAATATCTATATACACTTACATAGTTAAAAGGGTTTGGTTTTCCTTAATTAGTTCTCATTTTCTGTTTAAAGCTTTTCTTAAAATTTTCAAGTTGCTTAATGCCTTCTATCTTTGTGAAAGTAAATATTGTGTCACTGTAATACATCCTACTTTGTTCAGAGACTACACTTTGGACGCACACCTATAATTGCAGCCGTGACATGAAGATACAGGGCAAATCTTACAGGCTGATTTATCTTTGTCAGAGGCGTAGCAATGCTCAGCACTGGAATCCAGGATATACGTGACTCTAAATAGAGCAATTTGTCAAGTATTTCATTGACACAAATTGAAATGAAACTGAGTTCTCAGACTCTAGAGGTCACTTTGCAACAGGAAGAATTCATTATCTACGTATACACAGAGGAAAGCTATTTCACAATTGAAGTTGATTTGTGAGAGATGGATGTACACACATAAAACTTAAAACTCGTAGGTCACACTTTCAAAGTAAACTAAAAGAACTTACAGGCTCCACTGTTCCCTGGCTAATAGCCCATCAGTTCCTCTGAAAAAGAAAAAAAAACCGCAACTGTCATCGTAGTGAGGTCTATCAAGTGTTTCAGACTGTTTTTGTGTACAGAAACAGACAAATTACCTGTTGCAAATCTTAGATGAGGCAAATGTCTTTTCATCATGAATGTGTATTAGAGTGCTACACACATGGCATCCCAGCCTAAGAAGAATGGTCTTTTTTAAAGTCCATGTATTTTATTTCACCTATTGTCTACTTTCAAAATTTTTTAGAGATGTGCTCCTCTCTTGAGAGTGTGCTTACATTTACCTTATTGCTTCAGAAGACTGATTAAAAGAATTCTTGGGTTAAAGCACGACTGTTAAGGGAGAAGAAGAAGTCTGCTATGCAGAAAAAAACTCCTCTAATTTGCTCAGATATTGTTGGGAGGTGAAAAAGGAGTGAAAAAAGACAAGAAGAAAGAAGAAATAATGATAAAATTATGAGGGGGTGAAATACATGTTTAGAGCTGCAGGGAAATTTATTTTACAAGTGCAGTGTTTTATGGCAGGGGACCAAAACACTGTTGGTAGACTGAAATTGTTGGAGTGGATGTCTGATCAGAAGTAACATCAGCGTGGTCCCAGCAGTAGAGATTTTCCAGAGGGGAGGAATATTGCTGAAATTCATTGCAGAATTTCAGCAGTAGTTAGACTCTTTCAAATGCTGCAAGTGCTCTCTGCTTTTGCTTGTGTGGCCACTCTCTCTGGTTGAATATGACAGTACTTCACATCCACTTTGCAATGAGTGAAAGATCCGAGGCTGTGGCAGAGGAGGATCAGTACTCAGGATTTTATTTCCAGTGGCATCTCTTAAAGGCGACTGAAATGAATGTGAAGGCTTGACTCTTTCTTATGGGGTGGAAAAGAAACACATTGATTAAGAAATGAGTAATTTGAAAGCAATGAAAATGAAAGCCCAAAATTCCCCCTCAAAGGTGGAAATATGTTTCCTGTCTTCTCTATCTGGAAAAGGTTTCATTGAGGCATCTAGTAGAGAGATAGCTACAGATGTATGGTACCCAGATGTTTTAAACCAATCGAAAAATCATAAAATATTAGGACTACCATGTATCCCTTTCTATGCTTTGTTCCCTCCTTTATAAGTTTCAGGGACAGTTATATTTCAGATTGTACTTTGATAAATATTAGTCTCATGTATTTGGAAAACTGAGAATGAGTTCAGGAGGATCATTCACTGCTCTCAATAAGGGTATATTCAAGAAAAATTGTCTGTTCTATTATGGTTTTATCTATCAAAACTTCATTGATATCAGAGACACTATTCCTGCAACTTTGCTGTTTGCCCGGATGAAGGATGCTGTGCCCTGGACACCACTGTGCCTTGGAAAACAAGGCAGGCCCAACTGATAGCTTTTCCTTCTTGCAAGTGTTTACAGTAGTTTTAATGATATACTAAACAGCAGGCATTGGCTGGGGCTTTTTCTTTATGTTTAACATCCATATAGTGTATAACCTGGTATTATGATTTATCTCAAAATTATTTCCGTACTAATTCTTTACTTGCAGAAAACCTGTTTAACGGAACCCTTTTCTGTCGGAAACATGCTTTCTGATTGATGTTTGTCCCAGGGAAGAAAGCTTCCTTTGAACGCTCTTACCCTGTTCTGATCCTGCAGGTGTCTCTTAATGTGCTCCTAGTGGGTCTCCTAAAGTTTTTGTGGTGTTCTTTGTTCTGAAACACAGACAGACCAAAGCTCTGGCTTGCAAAGAGCAAGTTGTACCAGAAGCTGCAGGAGACAATGTTTATTTTGGAAATGCAAATTCCAGTGCTATGCAGTATTCAAGGAAACAAAGGTTAAAGAGATATTGCCATGGGTAGCTTGAAAACATAACAAAATTGTACTAAAGTGACTGTAAATATTTAAGACTAAATTAATAGGCTAGAGATTTCTGGTGATGAAAATGACAACCAGAATTTTCTCCTCTTGGCTAGGAATATTTATTCTGGTAAATGCACCATGATTTAACCTCTGACTAAAACAAACACCTGATGAAACAATAAACTAATTAATATTGAGGTGCCTGATGATTTCTTACTAAAAATACTGAGAATTCAGAAGAGGAATTGAATGCAGTAAGAATATGAACTTCTCTTCAGTGAAAGTCTTAAATTATACCTACACAATTAGGCCAGATTATGGAGTGTTCAGCAAATTTCATCAAATTGATTATTTAAATAGGAGCAAATTACTTGATAGTTGAACACTGCTGTTTGTAGAGAGCTTCGAAATTGCAAAGGACCGCAGAAGAAAAAGTGGCCAACTTTCTTTTCTGAGAAAAAGAGAAGGTAGGAAACACTGAGGAGTTCAGATATTCATTCTGACAAGTATTCTCAAAGATTTGGGATTATGGTCTGCGTTTTAGAGTAATCTAAAGTCACTTGGAGACTGCTTGAAACAGCCTTAATGATCTAGTTTAGAAGAAAGAGTGCTATAGCAGCAAGTCCAACACAGACTTGGAGGCAAACCAGTAAATCCAACTGGTGAGAAATTTTTTCATAATTCCTGTTTGGAACTATTTGTCAGTGCTGAGACATTACAAGCCAGTCAAATTTGTTGGCTAAATGCTAAAAACTACATTCAGAGTATTTTAGAGATATACTCAGGGGAACATGGTGTTGCAATAAAATACAATTGCTTGATTACATGTTATCAATATACCAATAAAAATATAAGGTAGAGCTGTAATAATTATGGTTGAACATTATAGCCTAAATTTTGGAATTCTGGATGTATTTAATGATTGATTTGTTGAGTCAGAACAAAAAAGAAAAATTACTCTTTGAGCACTGCTTTGAATGCTTAAAAATGAGACTTTTTTGTTACTGTGAAATTTCAGTTTGGAGGAGAGATTCAAACAGTCATTGTATAAAGTCATTGAAGTCTATAACAATTACTGATGATGTTTTCTTTCTCTAATGATAAAACATGGATATGTTTGTCACATTTAGAGCCCTAAATTGATGGATTAAGATAATGTTATGACTGGATTGGAATTTGGCTGGTAGTTTGTAAATCAATCATTATTATCTGTTTGCTTTTATTATAAGGAAAAGGGATGGCACCAAGCAGTCAAATATTTAAGTTATAAAAAGCCCTATTTATCAAAGATAAGTACAACTATAAATAAAACTCAGATGGAAAACTGTGAATAAAAAGTTTGATCTTACGTTTTATGGGGAAGAGAAAGAACTGCAATTATGTGTCTTTGAGGAAGAGCACAGCTCTAATGGAGACCTTCTGTTTCAGTGAAGAAATAAAATTTTCAATTAAAACAATCAAAAGCAATATCTAAGAGGGGAAATATGAATGAGTAGAAAACTTTAAAAAATATGGTTGTATAAAACGCTCTTGAGGGAGTGTGGAATGATTTTAAAAAGGACAAGAGTAGAAAAATATTTAAAATTTCCTGTTTATAACAGACAAAGGATGGCAAAGTTCATTTATATATGGTGGTGCTAAAAAGATGATGCAGGGAAGAGACAAGTATTCATAACCATTTCTCTTCTGTATCTGAAAATAAATTAGCTGATGTGCCACTCTCACATGAGGATGACATACTGCCTTATTATCCACTGAGGAGGGTATTAATTAACAATGTTTAAAGATAAACACTTCAGACAGAAAGCCTGGATGATTTGCACAGTCTATACCACTGGTTAAGATGTCTTTCTTGCTAACATTAATATCCAATAAATGTGGAAGATTATAACACTTGTGAGAGGTGTTTGAAGTGGACAAGTGCAGCATAGGAAACTTGTTAAACTGAGCTCAGCCTTAAGCACTGTAATAGAAAGGCCTGATATTGGATTTGATTAAACAAAACTGTAATGCAGTAAGTTCCACATTTTTTATGGAAAACAGGTCTTGTTCAAGCAGCTTATAACTTTGGTTGCTTAAGGTAACCTCATAATAACTGAATGTCATTCATTCAATGAGATTCCATTTTTAAAAGGATACTAAAATAATATCAGTAAATCAAGTGTGTGTTAAATAAATTCAAAGTCAGATAGTGGATGTCTCACAAGATCACCTTAAATAGTGGTATTTCTAGTAGATTTGTTTTATTATGCACTAGACTGATTAAAGTGTTACATAGGATTTATTAACTGAAAATAAAAATAGTTATGGTTAAAAAAATTGGTTTTTAAAAATAAGATTTTAGGGACTGTAAGAAAAGTAAAAATTTGGTTTAATGACCCTACTTTGTATTATTTCAGCATATTTGATTTAAATGCAGATAATTTCTGGATTCCAAAAGAAAAAAAAAATAATAAAAAACTGAACTGAACTTGTTTTGAAAAAAATCTGGATGTTGCAGACAGTATGAACTCCGAAGAAAGGATCAGTGAGTAATTCCATCCCTAAAACATCTGTATGTGCTTTCCTGAAATGAGTAATCTTGAGTGGGAGAAAATGGGAAGTTTACGTCTGGTTATAGAACACTGTGTATTGCACACAGTTCTGTAGTTCTGTTCTGAAAAAGGAATTAAGGAATAAGGAACAATAGAACAAAAATCCATCAGAATGTAGTGGAGTGTGTAATGTAAAATGCGTTAATGTGAGAGGCCTTTACCTCAATACATCTAGATCATCAGAGAAAGCAACTTAATGAGAGAGAACAGCAGCTTCCTGAGAAGGAAAGGCAGAGTACTTAACCCTGATGAGACAGACTAGGAGGAAGAGCAAATGTCTGGAACCAAAAGCCAGACAAATTCAAGTAGGAAGTAAGGGGAATTTGTGTCTTCTTTGAGGGAGGGGGATGAATCACTTGGAGAAGCTGTCAAAGGAAGTGGTGGTTTTTTCTGATACTCCCTATCCTGCTGTTCTTGGCTTTAGACTGAAAGACTGTTTAGAAAATATGCTTTAGTCAGACACAATGTTGACTGTAACATCCCTGATTTTAGATTTCATACGAGGTCAGCGAGGTAAAATTTAATGGTCTTTCATTCAAAGGGAGTGAGCTGGGAGTCGAAACAATCTCTATCTGCACTGGTACCTGAAACAGAAAGAACACCTCATGCTGTTAACTTCTCTGCTCCCACAAAAATAACAGAGGACACTGTATCAATACCACAAAAATTAGAAGAATGTGGTGTAATAGTTCCTTGACGTTCTCACAAAATGTAGTCCTCTTTCGTCATTACTTTGTATTATTTGAAATTTTGTCTGGAGTAAGGAGCACACAGGCTACAAGCCAGCCCGAGGGACAAGCTACAAAATTCATCTCTGAGCATTGCTGTCAATTCCTTCTGCTTGACGGTAGTTGAATGTCTTGCACATAATAAGTGCTAAAGATATTTTGGACAATTTCTTCTTCCTATTCTGCTTCATGTAATACATGAGAACAAGAATTTCCTATAGTGGTGAATGACTCATACTTTAGCCAGAGTTAACTTAATCAGCAGTGACTAAGTAGTGAAGATACCGCACATTGGTTTCAGTAAAAGCAAAGATTTCAAAATTACCTTCCCATTTCCTATTAAAAAAGGAGTAAATAAAATTAGTCTCCTACTTTGACTAAAATGGTCAAATGGTAAACAAGAATTTGCATTTATTGTATTTGCTATCTTGAAAAGTAAGAAAAAGCAGTTGTAATTTTCCTGAATTACCTCATTTATTCCTATGCTAGCTACAACTTATTCAATATTACGAATGGTAGGCAAGAAAATGAAATGCTTCTGTAAATTTTAAGCCATCAGAAATTCAAGGTTCAGAGGGTCAATAATAGAATCCCATGTGTTTTGAAACCATAAACATAGCCAATCAGTTAATGCAAATTTCTTCATTGTTAACAATAAACATAATCTTTCTTCTTGCAATCCTACTGTTTTGCAAATACCTTTTCCAAATTGCTTCAAGAATGAAAGTGATTATTTTTTTGAGCTATAGGAGGTGTATGTTAAAAATACACAGGAAGTACGAGGGGGGCATGTTACCAGTTTAAGTGCAGCCTTTTTGGAGTTGATTTTTTTTGCTTGCTTGCTTGGCAAGTTAAGAGCAATTTGGAAAATGTATTCAGTGGCATTGGTGTCAAGGGGTACTATATTCATGGTGTTCAGTATGTCAGTATTTAGTATGGTAGGTACCCTTCAAGCTGTCTAAAATATGTGCTTGTCTGGTTGAAATGGTGGAAACCAAAAGAGGTCAATGGGATTTGGGCAGCTGGAAAGCAAATTACCTAGGTAATGTGAGCAGGGCTTCACAGTGGTTAGTGTCTTGATAATTCTACTTTTATCTTTTTATTGAATTACTGTAGATCTTGAGGAAGGTTTGGAATTATGTAGATGAAGAATGAAATTATGTAGATGAAGTTCATTGTGACTGAGGTGCTAGTGGGAAAGAAGGCATACATAATTCTCTTTCTAAATGGAATCCTCATTGTATAGTCACAGATTCACCAAGAACAAGAAAAGGAGACGCAACAAAGACCTTTTAACACCACCGTGCTCAGACAGCAGATTCCTTAGTCTTTGGCAACTGATTTGTACCACAGGCTTTCTAACTCAGGGTGTTTTCCACGCATTTCTTTTGCATCACTGTCATGAATTGACCCCATTTTTATCTTGGGGACTGTTACTCCACAGATGTTGAATGGGTACTACTGATCTTATGTCTGTTGTCTGTGTTGCTGTGTAATACATTACTTGCCACAAAACTCACAAGGCAATGCTTTCACTAATAAACAGCTAATAACAGAATGCAGCTGGAAACTCGTTTAAATTCAGACAGGAAAAAAAGTGTATGTTCTCAGAGGAAAAAACTTCATGAGAGGAAACCACTTTGAGGCTCTTTAGGTATGTGTGGAGATATTGCTCCTGTAACCCTGTGGAGGCTTCAACACAAATTATGGTGCAGACTCAGAGATGCAAAGACTTGCTAAATAAATTGGTGGCTGGATTTATCTGCTCAGTCTTGGAATTCATGATTTTACACAGCTCTGCTTCCAACATCCATTTCCAATCTCTGGAATGATTGATTTGTCTTTGTTCCAGTCCCAACAGGATTTCTCATGTAGAAAGCACATTTCCCAGTAGTAAACACAGCTTCAGGCATACATGAAATGAAGCACCTATCCCTGAAGAACATGAGGGAAGAGAACTCCCATCAGTACTATAGGATAAAAATAAAACAATTGGCCCAAATAAAAAGCCCATGTTACAAGTACCCGTAAAAACTGACCTTTCCTATTCTAGCATGACTGAAGTGTCCCACCGTACCACGCCAATGAGGACAACATAAGTAAAATGGCAGCCATGTGCATTAGATGCCCCTTGGAGAAGAAAATCCAGCAAGAATATTTAATGTTTTTTTAAAATGCTATCAAGCCAACAGCTGGTTGCAATCATGGTTACAGCTTTGGGTATTGCAGAGCTGTGGCTCACCAAAGTGGCCCACTGCTTCCTGACATTTTGGATACTTCTTTTTTAAAGGCCCTGTTTTTTTGCAGTAACATAAAGCACAATACTGCATTCAGGCTGTAAGTTCTGGTTTAGGGTGTTCAGAATGGAAAGCTGTGTGTTGAATATGGGAACAATAAAACACCTCATTTCTTTTTCTCATCTTTCTTTTAATGTCTATATGAATATTTTTAAATTCCTCTTTTTGGTTGAAGAAAATTTGCACCAAGGAGGTGTGGAGTGATTCCTCATATCACTGCTTCTAGTTCAAGCCAAACACTCAAAGAATTTTGAAAAAAAATTAGTTTAAGATTGTTGTCTTCTTACTGCTACATGGTTACATGGTATTAGAGATGAAAAGATGAGGAAAATAGATGAAATAGGCTCCAGGGTAGAGAGGTGATCTAATGGAACCAAGTGGTGCAATGGCAGGTTAAGGGGGGAAGCTGCTCGTAGAATGAGAGGAGCTGTAGACAACATTAGCTGCTGCTGCAGTCACTGAGGTGTGTCTGCTAGTGATGCTTCATTTGGGTGTGTCTTCAGACTGTCACAATGCAGAGCAGTAAGCAATGGCATGTGACGCACAGAACGTTTAGGCTGCACCCTTTTTCAGGCCACATCAGGAGTTGAAAAGCTGAAAAGTTATGAGCTACAGGAAAGTTTTCAAATGGCTGGTTTAATTAAGATGTACATAGAGTATGCAGCTAAAAAATTTGTTTCATACAGGAGCCTTATGTCCCTTGCTGCAGAGTCCAGGCAGGCTGTGCAATGAGGTTTGCTAAGGGAAGGAAAGAAGCCTCTCTCAGGAAGCACTGCAATAGAGATGTGGCTATTTCAGCCTTTGCCACGGAGACCTAGATTACATTTTTCACAGATGATTGGCACCTGTTCTCTGTGCTTGACAGAGACCTTTAAATTGCAGGAGGATCCTTGAACTGTGCTTTCAACATGAGGCTCAAAAGAACACTAAGTACTTTCTGAAATAAGGTTGCAGTCGTTTTATATTGAGCATTCACATAAAATGGAACATTTTGACCTTGTTATTTCAGTAAAAGGAGAAATGTAGTACCAGTCACCTCACAGTACAAGGATGTTTGAGAGATGCACTGAATACTGTTTGCAAACTATTTGACAGCCTAAAAAATCTGGACAATAAATGCACATATGTTGAACTGTGTTTTGTTGTATATTTGTAACTATGTAGTGAGTCTGTGGCTGCAGCTGAGCATTTAGATGCCCACACAAAATCATCTAAAAGTAATCCCTTCTTTCAAAACACTTCTTTTATAAACAGACAGTTCAGGACTTTGCTATAAAAGATTTTGCTCTTAATAGACTATAAAATCAACTATTCTCGTGTAGACTGCTGACTCTTCTAATTACCTTGTTTAAATCAAGCATTGCTTTGCAACAAGAATATTTTATTTTGAAGCGGAGATTCACAGAGGTGGTAGTAACGAGGACTAGTTCAACTAAAAATATACAATACAGCTTAATTAATGTGTAAAGCTCACAGAGAAAATCACTCCTTCTAACTGCTGTATCATTAAGATTAGAGGCTGAAAAATCTTCCTTCCTGAAGGTTCTCAAGATAAAAATAAATCTGTGAGCTTTACATCTTTCATTTTTCATTTTTATTTCCATTCAGTTTTACTGATTGAGCACAAGCTGTAGGAACCCCAAGTGTGAGCACACAAATGAAAAAATAAAGTACCTTTTTTTATAAGTCTCAGAAGCTTCAGAGGGACTGTATTACTTTCACTCAGCAAAAACTATGTAAAAAAAAAGGAAGATAAAACCATATTTGATAGCTGCTGAAAGAGGGAATAATCCAGATACAGACATTATGGCACAACATGCCTTGCAGTTTCAATCTGCTACACTTTAGTAGCACATCAGTCACAATGAGCCCATTGTGAAAGGTTTTCTCCTATTTTTATAATTTTTAGGAGACCCCTGGAGGCAGTGGTAAATATGTATATTTTTGTGTGAGGGAGCATGAACAAACTGCCTTTGCTATAATCTGAACAGTTGTTGATTGATAATTCTTATATGGATCCTAAAATGGAGATTTCCCAGCTGTGCTTGATGAGACTTATCATCTCATCTAACACCTATAGCTCCTGAAAGACTGTTCCAAATCTCATCAGACGTGAAACATGAGATGGGTGGACTGGACCATGCAAGTGCACACTCCACAGAGCCCCTATTCAGGCATTGTGTGTCAGCATTTGCCAGCAGACCGCATTTGGAGTCAAGTCAGGGACAGACAATGACAGATTTAGCATCTTGCTCCAGTTGTAAAGGCAGCCCAGTGCACATGCACAGGCTTGTAGTATGAGGAGCATGCCAAGGAGCTGCCAGTGCCTCCCAGCCACAAACAGCACCTGTGCTGCCAAATGGTAGTGCTGCTCCATAGCCAGCTCCTTTCACGCTGCCTCCAACTTATGAAGCCACTTCCCAGGACCTGACCCCTTTTCCTTGGGGGGTGATTGCTTGGCAGAATTAAAAATTAGGATCCTAATTTCTCCTTTCATGTGAGCAATTTTCTTGACACAAGTAGGGTCTCTGCTCAGTAAATAAAAGCCATTTCATTCAAGTAGTGGGACAGAGCACACTTTTGTGTGGATCAGCCTCCAGAGTCTGGCCTACCTAGAGATGTAGGATAAAGGTTTCTCTAGTCTTATCTGTCTGCTGCTCTGGATTGCCTTCCATCCAACCTTGCCAGTGATGCAGGACTGAGAAGTGGTTCGCATCCCTCAAGTGTGAAGACCGGCATTTTTCTCATTTTTCTGAGATCAAGTCAAACCCATTTGCAAACAACAGATTATTTCCTTCTTCATCTTGCCAACTTGCTGCGCCTCAATACTCTGCATAAACATTAGGTTAATTTCCATGGCTTGCCATTGTGTGAGATATTCTGCTATTTTGTTTATCCTTAGAAGTAATGAACAAGAAATGGCAGTGGGATTTTCTTCCATTTCCTACCCAGGCTGCTGTGGGACAAAATGCCCATCAGAAAAAAGCCCACCAAAATTGCCCTCATGCCTGCTGAAGCTGTTGATATAGCCTGATCAAAACGCTGTATGTACTGCCTCCCCAGGCTGAAGTGTAACCGTGAATTTCAAATTGGCCTTTGCATGTGGATTTACTGTGCACTAGCAGTCTATTAAGACTTCAAATCCAGATATAGGCCTCCAGCAGTGAATTAACCAAGCCCCCAAGCCTCCAATCCCTTATAAATACACCACTGCTTCAAGAAAACTGTGAGGAGAGGTACCCTCTGCTAAATGTTGTGTATGTGTTTTGTACTTTGCTGTCTCAAAGTGTCATTAAGGGAAAAGTAAGTGGGAAACTAGGTTAGAAAATGCCAAACTGGTGGTTGCCTGGGGAACTTGAATTCAGCTCTTTTTGCAGTACACTCATGTCAGTCCTTGAGCACACTAATAGCTACTGTTATTTTTAAAATTTATTTTGTTTCAGCATGGACAAAGCAATTAGTCATTTACTATTATTCTCGACTCAGAACATGACTGGCTATTCTGGAGCTGAAATGAAATTTTAGAAATTACACAGGAAACTTCATCCTATGCGTATAGAGACAAGGTGTTAAGCAACAGGGTGAACCCTATAAAGAGAAGTCATGGGTTATGTTAATGAATGAGAACACTTGAATTATTTTACTAATAATGTTGACAAAATTACTGAACTATTTATATCTCATCTGTATTTTTTCTTTAGAATCTCATTTATTGATTTTATTCTTGATCATAATATGGAAAAAATGTTAATATCGAAAAGCAAAGGATTGGTATTTCATGGCTTAAAAGAAAATCTGAAAACTATTATCACATGTGAAAACTGTTATCTCAATGTTATCTGAAGTACTACGGTACTGCCCTGATGCTTGAAAGAAGATGTGCCTGGAGTGCTGAACTCAGTAGTAGATTTGTCTGCAGGAAGGCTACTACTTATAACATAAACCCAAACAGCTGCTCTAGTCCAGGCACTTCTCCTGCAGCAATACCTCTCTAGGGGCAAAATCTGACTGTTGATTATGTAACAGTGACCACTGTGAGCCTGCAACAAGGTTTATGGGGGAACTCTTGCAGTTTGGCCTTTATTTTTGGTGCTGTTTCTTGTCATTACACCCTGCATGCCACATCTGTTTGCCTCTCAGATTTCCCAGATAGGCTGGTCGGGGTGCTCCAGAGCCATTCATTTCTACAGGTTCAAGGCAGTGCCCCAGACAAGCAGAAGAAAACAAAAATTAATAGGCATCTAAACCAGATGCATTTATTTGGGTAAATAAATGATCAGCAAAATTACCACCTCCTATTTTATATTAAATTTATCTGTTCAGACATGTCTTTGCATTAATGAGCTGCATTAGACTAGTGAAATCTAATGCTGAATTTCATGAAAATTAATGCACAAAGAATTATTCTGAGATCACCCTATAGTTCCTGCCTAGCTTTGTATAAGCCATAAGTCGTAAGGGTTAAAAAAGCAACCAACTCACTTTGGCTTTTGCTATTTTCCCCCTCTACTAATCTTTCCACAGGGTCTGTTGAACTCCGCTATTTTACTTTTATCACCAAGCACAAATAGATGTGGAGCAGTGTGCAACATCTTTCCCAGAACAGTCTCACAGGGAGATTGTGTGGGTAGGTGGAATATTTTTTGAGATATTTTCTGATGGTTGTGTTCTGCCAACTGGCTTGTCTCTAAAACTATTTTCAACATATTTTTCAGTCCAAGGTTCATTATTTTTAATTGCCAAAAAAGGTCATGTGAGTCATGTGACAGGACCATATTTACTGTCATGAAAGAGCCAAACAGTGGTCTTCTAGTAAGAGTCACGGTAAGGGACTCATTAGAAATATTTTTCTAAAAAGGAAAAAAAAGGACATTTTATGGCAAGTGGTACCTCTGTCTGCCATCCAGAACACATATGCAATGAGCTGCTCCCAGTTGCCTCTCCAAGTAGACAAGGTCGTCGTTTATGGCATTTCCTGTTCAAACATCAGGTGTTTTTGGAGAAAAGTAGCTTTCTTCTCCTGTGCCCAGAGCCAACAAGGAGTTTCTCTCCAGTGAAAGCTGTCATCCAGGTTGTTCTGCACAAATGGAAAGTAAAGGAAGAGAACTTTTTCCTGTATGGTATAAAGTTAAGTTTGCCAAAATATGGTACTGTGACCCCTGGGTGAATCACAGAATCGCTTCTGCCCTGGCTCTGAAACCCTATTGTAGACCTTGAAAGAAATTTCTTTATAAACTCTTACTTCTTTGCCTTCGCCACTAATAATATTCTTCCTGAAGCAGTTTCATTTTTAAAAAAACCTGTGGGTACTTCTTTATAGTAGACCATTTCACAGATGCAGGTGTACAGTGTCCCTTGTGTGGCATCTGAATGCCGTTTACTAACTGGAATCATGTTTTAATGCATTGTCTATCTAACAGGCAGCAAATAGTATTTGCTCCCACGAGGCTGTTACATACAGCCATCTTGTGTGTAATGAGCAAGGTGGCCATTAGCTTAGGATTCTGCTCATTGCTCTGCGCAGGTGAATACAAACTGCCTGTGTTCCTCAAGAACATTGCAAGTATTTGGGAACTGAACATTGTTTATAGAAGGAACTGTTGTAAAACCTAAAGATGACAATGTATGAAGTCAGGTTTTTTTAGCAGTCAGGCCAGCTAGCTGGGGAAGTGAGTGGAAAAAGATAAAATGAAGAAAAGGATAGGGCAAGCTGGAGCAAAAACAATGCTTTCTTTGTGCAGGTGGTTTTTATGAGTATTGCTGTCCAAACTTGGTCTTTGTTCAGCTTCAACTCCCTCTTGCTTTTATAGTCATGAAAGATAAAAACTAGATATTAAATCAAGAAAACATGCTATTTTAGAATGTTTCATAAGACTAGGTTTACGTGCAACTTTTTCAAAAGAGCTAAAACATATTCTTACAGAGAAATACAAGCCTAAGTCGTGCTCTCAACTGAACAGATCTTAAGCACTTACTGAACTCTTTTCACTAGTTGCACAGCCAGTCATTGGCGCAGGCTATGCAGCAAAATCGTTACAGTTACCTAGATCATATGGTTGATTGCACTCATCCTTTTCAGTGAGCAAACCAGTATTGTATGCAAAGGGAGGCAGAAATAAATTGGACAAGAAAAAAGAATTTCACACTTTGCTTATGAAACATATATAAAAAAAATCCGTTAATTCCTATATTTCACAGACCAGAAGATCACACTCTTACCTCAAAAGTTTTGGGGTCACGGTCACTTCCAGCATTCAAAGTGACTTTCTGAGCCATGAACCTCTGCAGAGCAGCTTCATATCATCCCTGTATGAGAACCTGCCCTTTATTTATGCAAGCTGAGGCAGGAAAAATTTTGCAGACTGTGTGATTTTTGGATGCTGCCCAATTTTTGGATGCTGCCCATACAAGAGAAGTTTTCACCATCATTTTCAAGGTTTAACAATAAAATTCACAGTGTGGACATGAAGAAGTTGATTATTAATCCTGGATTTGCTTTCCTTTCCCTGAGGCCAAATCACAGACCACTTAAGATTGTGTGTGTGTGTGTACATGCAGAGAAGAAATTGAATCCCACCCTTGTTGCTGTTCTGCTCCTATTGATTCTGTCTGTGAATTTTTGTGAGAAAAAAATCTAAAACTGATTAAAAGTGAATAAAGTTTCACTGTTTGCTCTCAAGGCAGCTGTGAAGACTTTAAAATTATGTCTTATCTTTATGAGTATATTAATGCCAAGAAATCTCAACAAACTTCCAGGTTCATTTTGTCCTGGCTCCCAAAGAGGTTACCTTCTTGCCTACTGGACAGTCTCAGGGTCTGAATCTGCAGCCATCAGAAATCAGTGTTTCCTGAGAGACCAACACAGTCCTGCACACTTGACATGGTTTGCTATGGGCACGCTATGAAGGAAGCCTGGAGAATGCTATGTGCTGCCGTCTGCCTCCTCACTGCGCCACACCTGCTGGGGACTCCACACTACTCACACTTGCAGCTCACAATTATTATTTCAGAAGTGTCCTTTAAAAAAATGTCACATGTAATCAGGATTAAAAGTGAATTTTGGAATGCATCCAGCCATCCTGCACAGAGAAGACACATTTTAAGCAAGAAGAGCTTAAAGAAAACCCTGAAGAGAACAGTCTTAATTTTTATATATGTATATATATATATTTTCAGTGAATGTGGTGGCATCTCTCTATATATATTCATATGTGCGTGGATGTGTGCGTATATGCTATATGCTATATATATATATGTATAAGTACTTATTGGTCTATCTCCATGTGAACATTTGAGAAAGAACAAAGCTGGGGACATTAAAGTAGGCAAAAAGCAGTCAAAGACCAACCATCTCTGTTCAGACATTGTTTTCAGTTTTGCATTTTGGCTCTTTGTTATTAACCTTGCTAATTAGTTTATGCCTCTCAAATTTTAGATGATACTTCAGGGAAAAACCATTAAGAAGTATAATGTGGAGTGGCCAGGAACCGTATTTAGTTGATCTATGTAGTCTAAAAGATTATGCAACAAAATATTCTTATTAAGAAGGGTGTTCTGATGACTTTAGAGAGACTTCCTCCCCTCACACCAATGCTGTTTTTATGCCTATTCAAAACCAGAGTTTTTAAATGCTAAGTAAAAGGAAACATTCAAGGAAAAGGAAAGAGCAAGAAACAGCTTGGTTGAATGCTTTTCTAATTTTCCTTCTCTCCTCTGAGCATTTGTGGACCTTTGGCTTTGTTATTAAGTACCACTTTATAGCATATTTACATCATTTCAGACATTGGCTTTTCTGGTTGAGGGCTCCATGGCTGGGATTTACCAAAATATGGATATTGATCTAATGTCGATATCCAACTGAGACGGACAAAAACTCTCTAACAGTTTAGAGTTAGAAAGTGTATGTTTATTTGGCGCCAGGCTCTGCGTGGGATAGCTCCCTAAGACACAGGGCCCGATCCAAGCAAACACAAAGCTTTTTATTTACAAAAATTATGAATATCGTAGTGTGTGTTCTGAATTGAGTCGGTGGTCTTGAATTGGGCCAGTGGTCCTAAAAAAGATGAAGTAACTCATCTTCCTCATTTTGACCTTTTTGCCTTTCTGGACTTTAACAATCCTAATTACTTTAGTGACCTCTAAGTTTACTCTTGTGTGACTTTTGGACAGGTTCCCACAAAGGGAGGAAATTGGTGATTGTCCTTGCTCTCTACACCGACTTATCAATGTTTCTATTCCTCGTTCTAAGCACAGCTAAGCAAACATGCAAATGACAGATCATCAGTAATTTGGTAATCAGTTACTAACATCTTAAAACCCATTTCAGATACAGCTCTCTTAACTCTAGCTGGGCCCAAATTCCTTCCTATTCTAACTAATTTCAACACAGCTAGCCTATACCTAAAATCTTTATGTTTCTTCTAAATCTATGTTTTAGCTGCAGTGCCTGTCCGGCACACTCTGTCTAGGGTGTTAGTTTTATCTTAGTGTTTCCGCAAGCATTTACATTTCTCAGTGCGAATATGTAGAATATCTTTTTCCACCATGGTTTTGACATCATTAATATTGACTGTGTCTGTGAGTCAGCTTGAAGTAAATTTTGGGCATTTATTTACAGTGATACTAATCTGCAGAGTAACAGGAATGGGAATAACATGTTAAGAAGGGGCTGTTACCAGGTATCTAGAGGGTAACTTCAGATGGATGAGTGATCATCACCTATGAGGCAGGAGCCCAGGAGGTGGTAGATCAGCTCCTTACGTATTTTAGCTAAGTTTTTAAAGGTAGTGGAAAAACCTGTTCACGTCATCCGTTTCGCAATTTCTGAAACAGAAAACTAGATCCCAGAGGCAAATAAAAGGCACACTTCATCAGTGGTATCTGGATGACTGCTAGTTGTAGAGAAGGTGAATTGGATGAAGATGCACACTTTCTCTTAGTCCTCCACTAGATTGAGTAAACTTCCCAGTGCTGTTGACTTAATTCTGTTAGCTTATTTGTGATGGAGGCTATGGGAACTGTCAATGGAGACCTCACTGAGAGGGTAAAATAGCCCTGGATATAGGAAAAGCTTTATCTGTTTTATTAGTGGTAGCATTGACATATGAAAAAATATATTCAGGTTTGGATCTTTGTGTGGCTGGGTGTTTTTTGCCTTGTGAGTAATTATGAAAGGTCTAAAAATTCCCTTATTTAGTAGTTTAAAAATATTTAAAGCAGTCAGGAAAATGTGAATACTTTCAAAACTCCCCTCCAAAAAGGTATGCATATGAATTACAGCTCAAACAGCATCAAAGTTTTCTAATCTTGATGCTATTTTTATTCACTATTAGTATAATTAGTTCTGTGAATCTGACAAAAGTATCACTTCAGTGAGGGAAATAGAAAAACTAATTAAAGATACTTTCAAATAGCCTTTTGAAGACAATATTGCAGCAAGCAAGACAAAACAGTTGGGGGAGGCAGTGGGAGCAATTTTAGGTAACTTGCAGATTGATGAAGTGCTTCAATTTTTATTCCTTAATTGTCCCAGTATTAAGCCAGTGGGACAAACAGTCAGCATTTACTTAAGACAGACATAAAGGAAAAGGAAAAAGAATGAGAAGATCAAACTGCAGCCAGAGCCAGAAGGTAAAGTCAAAAGCTTGTTAATTTAGATTGCTCTGAGGTGGCTCACCATCCTCAAAATTATTTTTGAGGAGGAAACAAAGCACAAAGCAACGCCTTTTGAAGTCAGAGTCCCTTTTTTCTTTTGATAATGAAGTCTGGCAGACTGTCTTTGATCTTTGAAACAATCTACAAACTTGTATAGCTTTGATCGCTAACATAGTGGATGTGGTGTTATTTTCTGTGTATGTTGAAAGTGGGTCTTAACCAGCCTAGTTAGTAGGGGTGCTAATTGAGATACAAAGAAGCCTTACCTTGAGCACAGAAGTAAAGTCTTGCTAACAGAAGACACATCTGCATTTATATCCTGTCTCTTCAGAGTGAAAACCTGCAGTGGAGAATCACAGACCGCAGTGCTCTGTAGTGCTGCCTCCTCTTGTTATATACTTGTGGTTTTACATGATTAACACAAGTAGGTCATGTTTATGTCTCTCAGTTTGTATAAGCTTTATCTTGCTGTGTCATATTTCTGGAGAGCCTACTGGTGCTTGCCAGAAAACACTCTATTAGTACAGTAACATGATGACAGAATTCCCTTTCTCTCAGTGGAGCACCACGGTGAGCACTGCCAGACAGACACAGGAAATGTGCTTGGGGAGAGCTGTTCCTCATGCTGAGCTCTCTTAGGAAAACCCATACTTTATTAGAGAAACAAAGCTCAGATTTAGGCCTGACAATTGCAATTTGATGAACTGTTTCAGAAATGAAGGGGTGGAAGTATATAACTTCATGGCATGTACTGGAACAAACAGGCTCAAAAGTCCTGCAATGAGTTCACATATGTAGAGCTGCTTTAATTATTAGCCACAGGTATCATCAGTTATGTTAATTTAGAAGGCACATTTTTTCTCTGTCTTATGACAGCATTTTAAATGCATGGCTCTTGTCTGAAAGCACAAAGTAGAGAAAGTCTGGGGAAGAAGGTTGAGTACAGCTCAGCTGTCCCTGGCAATGGACATACTACCTGTCTGCATGAGCAAATAAACCACGCTTGCTGGTAGGTGGTGCTTTTAAACAGTGATAAAGTGCAACAAGAGCAATTGGGATGGCGAAACGTTTATGGGATTAAGGCTATATGACAAGTGTTATGAAAAGGTTTTTGAACCACCATATCCTGAGAGGGTTAAGTGAGATCACCACACTAAAATTATTTGCTTGTGATTATGTCAGGCTCATTTTTAAAGAAACAACACACTGGAGTTCAGGACTTATTGAAGGCTGTTGTTTTCAAAATAATTCATCTAGTGTGATGAGTCTAAGCAGAAAGAGATGTACCTGGAAACTACACAAAAGGAACATAAATTGAAGCTTAACGTTTTTATAAATTAATTTGTGACGCCATTGTAAGGCCTGAGCTATTTAGTAGTGAGAGAAAAAAAATTATCAATATAATGATGGTCAGTATGTTTATTATTCATTAAAATGTTGATATTCTTACAATTTTAAGGAAGCTGAACTGCAGCTATGGGAAAACGGGTACCCTCACTTCTTTAGCCCTCACACTCCTAGGCTGGTTGCATTTGATCCTGAATCATTGGGCATGTACCTATTGTACTAGCAGGAGTAACAACAGAGCTCTGAAGGACAATTCATGTAGGAGCTATAGATCTCAAAATCAATAGAGCGCTGCAGAAAATAATGGAAACTATAAATGTCATGATAAGGAAAGGCATTAATGTCAGCTAATGGACAGGAGACATGACTGACTGAAATCATGTGAAACTGAGGTGACTATACAGTGAAGGAGCAGTGGTACTTCATTTATCTTGCAACAGAAGTCTTGTTATGTTATGGTGCCTTGAATAAGGGGTATATCCAAAATAAAAAAAAAAGGGGCTTTTTTGTGTTATATAAAATGGATGAATTTATGAAATGGGGCACAGTAGCATATTTTACTACATTAGAACAGACTGAATAAAACATGGATATGTGGCTGATGACAAAAGCTGGTCTGTTGTACATGGCAGGTTATTGCTGTTGAGAGGTTTCAAGTCTTTCTGCTCTGAGTGCTCCAATACCTTCCCGTGTTTTGCACAGGAAGCTGTAGGTTCAGGAGTGTAGCTGCAGTCTGTGCATGGTCCCAGCCAGAGCAGTGCTTGGAGAGCCATCTGCCTTCGTGGTGAGGCTATTACCCCAGGTCAGGAGGGCTCCAGGGCATTTCTGAGGCACCTGGACTGGCAGCTTAGGGTGCTGTGCTCTGAGGAGAGAGTCCCAGAGAGTAGGGCAGTGAGGTACTCTCCAGGAGGAAGTAAGGTCCTTTTGAGGATCTTGCTAGCAAAGGTGGAATACTTCATTTTCTCCTGCCTGGTTTTAAGTAGAGATTTCTAACTCTAACAGCCGCCATCTTGTATTCTTATAATGTATGGTCTTTCTACTGGGGTTCATCTTGAAGCTCATTCTCCTCTACCCCACAAAATCCTGTATCCTGGACATCAACCAGATTTATGTCTTGCTGTCATGGATTTTGACCTGTGCCTGAATTTGGTCAAGGACTGTGCTATTGGACCATATCCCTATGTCAGAACAACTAAATGTTTTTCTTCGCTATAGAAGAATATTAGACAAAGTTGCAGTAAGGAAAATAAAAATAAAAAAGGAAAAACAAGCCCCTACAAACATAAAAAAAAAAAAAAAAATCCATCTGAGGGCAGAAACAAAATCAGATTTTTTTTTGTCAGAGGGCCTCCGTTCTCCAGTAAGTTTGCTTTTTAAAAGGTATGTGGGTTTTACTTAAAGATTTATCAAGAGATTCTCCTTGCTGTCCTGTTGGGCGGCACACATTTAAGTAGTTGAGTATTTAAGAAAAAAAAAAGCAGCAGAGAGAAGATTTTCAGTTATAATGTAAGCTTTGAATCAGAGACATCAGAGACAAAACTGGATTAATATAAATCCTTCAAGGGATAAAACACATTTGCAGATTAACCCTGACCTCTGCTTAAAAACTCCCAAATTCTCTTTTCTCTATTGATTTATCTAAACAGGGCTGCCTGGCTGCACACAATGAAATGCGTCCTCTGCAGGTCAATTAGCAGGCACCTGGATAAGATTCAGGCTTCTGTTAAAAACCCATTAGATGCTCCTACAAGCAGTTGCTGCATGTTTTCTACCAATATTAATATTGTATTTAGAAATGCAGAGTAGATGGTATGAAAATTCTGACAGCTATAAATCTTGTATTTGAAGTGGACGGCTTTATTGACTGCTGCTGTCTTTGAGATGGAGAAAAGGGGAAATCTGTTCTAGTCTTTTGATTTAAAATGAGAGAGCACTATTTCGGGATGATTGATGGTTGAAATGTGATTTACCAAGGATTATATTACCCTAGATAATAGGTTAAACAGGAAAGAGAGGCTTCTGAATTTAAAGACACTAAACATCATTTTATTGAAAACGAGGAAAATCAGTGCAAGTATGACATGGACATGTTCATTTATATTCTAGACCAAACTAAAATATCATTCTATAAATTATTAATTCCAGTCTAGATGTGTCCCACCCTGAACTATTTTCTGTGTCATGCTACATTTCATAATTTTTCACATCCTGAAAAGAGATATTTTGAGTCCATCCTGAAGCTGTTCCATGTCCACTCACCCCAGAAATTTAATGTTGCCATAGAAAAAGCTGAGATTATATCAACCTGTTCACTACCATATGTTGGGTTGCATCTGTCTTGTACCCAGTGGAGTTGTAATTGGGAAGGTCACCAGATTTTTTTTAATGTCAGGAAATTTCTTGTGAATTGAGAATAAAATTATGTCTCTGTTGAATCAAAGAGCAAAAATTATTTTGCTTTTTGTGGAGTTAGCATTTTACTCACACTTTTCCGCATGTCTATATTTAGGTTATGCTCCAAAGCACACAGGGAACAGATGGGAAAATCATTCAACATGCCTGTATCTCAAGTTTCCAATCTATACAACGGGGTGGATACTATACACATCAGCTATTTTAATAATTATTAATGTTAGACCATCTGACAGCTTTGAATTGAGATATAACCAATACAAAGTCACTAGATATTGTATTATTAATAAAGCTTTATAAAAATACAATCGTATTGTATCATTGACTATAAACATGTCTTTTAACTAGAGTTTATCAAGTAAACATGGCTAAGGGATGATTCCCAGTGCTCAGATAGTGAAAGGTCCTGTTGTTGAAATATATTGAGGATTACAACTAACTGCAATAGTGACTGCATAGCTGTAAGGCCCAGCTGCTTTTTTAATGCCTGCAGTCAAGCAAGAGTTAGGACTGGAAGAAATCCAGCGAGTTGTGCAGTTTCCACTAAATGAGAGAAACTTTTACCATCTTTTATTACTCTTAACCTTTCAATGTTATTTACTTAGAACTTTTGAGAATATGCCATTCCTACACATCTATAAAACACAGTATTTTTATACTTTGAACTTTCTAATAGCATTAAACAAGCAAGGTGTTTTGATACTACCAAAAGTGTTACCACTTTTATGAAATGAGAATCTCTAACATCTCCAAACCGACAGACAGCTTAAGTTGCCTTGAAAAAAAAATCAGTAGGAAAGGCATATTAGATCATGACCCTGTTTTAAAAGACACACATCCTTGAAAACAGACAGACATTAAACTGAAATGACACTTGCTGTTAGTCTGTAGGCAGTTTCTCTGGGAGAAATGAAAATGCTGCTTGTTCTTGATGTGTTTAGTTACAGTCCTATGATATGTCTATAATATCAAAGTACTTTATTGCTTTAAAGGCATTACAATTTTAGAGGTGTTGATGTATAAGCTAGGTGTTTAAAAAGTATAAAAAATATATGTTTCACCATAAATTATGGAACGCATTATGGAGCCTTTTTAATTTGTTTGTTTTCTGGGTTAACTTTACAGTTGGGTGTATATTTGTTAGTATAACATATTGCTTGTGGATTGTTTAGACCGTTCCTTGGATACACTTTCTGTCCGTCTTGTACGGTGGAGAAGGATGTAAAACATTATATGTGGAAAGTAAGTAGGCACAAGATGTGAGTGGAGGATTTACATATTAGAAAGAAGAATCCATTTTCTGGCAATGAGGCATGTCCAGCAGTGCATTTTAAAGTGTTGTTGGATGTCTTGGGCGTTTGATAAGTCACAGAGCCAACAGGGACAGAAATCCCTTCAGAACAAAGGCTGCTTTTGTTAAAAACAGTAAGTTATTGCTATTACAGCATAAGAACTGTGTCAGTGTTGCTCACTAATAAAAGCCTTGGGCCAGTCTCCTCAGAGGTAGAATGAATGTAAGCTCACCACACCTGTCCTGTTCTCCAGATCTTTATAAAAATAGTAGCAGGAAAAATGATGCTAAATAGTAAGTCATTGAGACTTGCAGGTTCCTTTCACTGTATGAAATACTAACTTTTCTTCTGTTTTTTCCAATTTTAAAAATTATGGAGGATACGTTTATTAATCTTGAAATGACAGGGAGAAGGCATAACTGAGGAGTGTCTTTTTTTGGAAATGGGTGCAATTGTGTCCTGGACCATTTGTAGAGAATTTTTTCTTCTTTTAGGTTATCAAAAATCTGTCACTGGTGAACAGAGATAATGTGTCCCTTTGGCAATTTGTCTCATCCATAAAAAACTAAACATTACAAAGCATTTATACCAGAACTGCTGCAAGGAAAGCTCGGATATGTGTGCCTTACTCTAAAATAAATGAAAACAATTAATTTTAACTAGTGAACATAAAAAAATAATTATTTTGGCTGAAAATTGGAAAACGATTGATTTTATAGGGAAAATCAAATTTCTAGAAAATAGGAGAAATCTTTGTTTTTCACTAAGCCCCTCTCTTTAGAAGAGTTTCAGACATCTGTAACATCTTCTGAGGCAGAACACAAATGTAATTGTGTGTCTTCTTGATGAGTTACAAAAACAATGGAATTCTAAATGGATATGGCAAGTTAATTTTATTTCTTCTCCATTTTCACAGATTTAATGAGTGTTTTATGGTTTTTATCACACACTAATGTGCCTATCAACAGACAGCTAACATTCTTATGTGTAATTTCAACAGAAGATAGTAGGAATCCATAAATAAAATAACAATGACAATTTGATTAAGCTTGTTTGGAGTATTTACATTTTGTATTGCTTTTTTGATAACATTTCCCTCTAAACTTATGTGCTACAACTCTCAAAAATTAATGTTTATTAATTACTTACATAGAAGTATTACTTTCACCATAACATTTCAAATACTCAGTAACATCAAAGTATCCAAATTATTTCGTTTCTCTGTAAGTAAAAATAGAGTTTGGGGTGTTTGAGTGAATATATTCTAAACTATGTAAATGTAAACAACTTATTAGATAAATTTCTCTACCAGCGTTATAGTTTCTTTGAAATGGTTTTCAAATTCATGCTTGTATTTATATATTTGCATGTGTTTATCTAAATATTATTTCAGGATGATGAAAAATCATCCCGAAACAGCTGTTTCTAGTTACAGTGCTGCAATTGGCATGGCACTTTGGAAAGTGACAGTACTTCACTATGGCACCGTTGTTCTGTTGCCATCCAGGACTTCTCTGAGGAACGATACAGTAAATACATTTTTCAAGGAGATAGGAAGGCTGTTCCGTAAACTATGCTAGTATTTCAGCAGAAGCTTCCCTTTTTTTTCAGTTGTGTATTGTGCCAGGGAATATAGCACATTATTTTAGAATGCTTTTTATTTTGTTATCACGTAGCTTGAATTGGTTATGACCAGCTGTGTGCCCTAGTCTTGGATATTCACGCACACTGGCGTTGACTGACAGCCAGGAATCCTCTGTAGTCTCCAGTGATGTAAAGCTGTGATAAATAGGTGACACAAGATAGTCTATAAAATAGTATTCTTCTTGTGTTTGAAATGCCTACATTCTGCTTGTCTAAATAGGACTGCATCACTTCATATCAATTCAGTATTCAGAGAGGGGTCTAAAAAAACAATGAATTAAACATTCATTTACATTTTAAAATTAGTTTTCCTGGTTGCATTTGATCAAAACTAGGTTCTTCAAAGTTTCCTGTAATGAACATTCATTGCTGAATATCAGCATTTGTGTTTCTGTTGTATTTGCTTTCTGTAAGTATTAGTGTGAGCTTGTGAACAAAAAATATATCAACTGGTTTTAGGAATTTAGGTTTACTGCAGACTGTGAAGCTTAAATACATTATCAGTAACCAGCTCCACAGCAGAAATATGAAGTTATAAGAGTTTCATTGATCGAGTCAGGGATCAAAACTAGTTACATTTGTGCTTTTAATCCGAGAAGAATGTGGTTACCTAAAGTTCAGATTTTAAATAGGCAGCCATATGAAAATTAAATACTCTAAATGTTTCAATGAGGATTTTTAAAAAAAACCCAAACACCAAGTATTTAGAGAAATTGATGAGTGAGGACTTTCTTTCTAAGAAAGAAAAGGCAGCACTCAGATAAATTGTTAAATGTTACCACATCTTAAAATATTAGTGACATGTCATTCTGTAACAGTGAATTCAGGAAAATAACATGTTTAGGAGCTCTCTTCATATCATAATTCTTCTACCTTATTATTTCTCTAGTCTTTGTTCTAGTCTTTGTCTTACTGGCCATCATAAAAATTCTACCACCTGGTAACTATTAGTATTAGTATAAAAATATGGCACATATATGCAAGTGTTTAGGCAAACTTGCTATTACTCTATTACCTACATTAGCTATGGTGGGGCTTTTTCTTTTTTTTTTTTTTTTTAACCTTGAAATCATCAGGATGAAGGCAATTTATGATGTCTGATTTATGAAACAGCAAAATGATGCTAATTCCTGTTTTCAGCAAAAGTGAATTTTAGTAAGACCCAAAAGAACATGAATATTGCATAGCATACTTTTGAAAGATAACTTCAAAAATGCACTTTAAACTGTCAAATTTTAAGGAAATTTTTTAAGTTCTACTGATTGAAAGTAATTTCTCAGCTGATAGAATCAAAGAGTGCTTTTAGCAGTTCAAGCCTGAAGGAATTTGTCTAAATTATGGTATTGAAAAATGTCATAGATGGTTCAATTTAATCAAAGGCACATTTTAACCTACAGTCTTGTCAGCAGCACTGACCAGCACTGGATGCTCATGAAGAGGACACAAGATCATGCATTGAAATATGGAACTTAAGAGCCAGACAAGGATCAGTATGAAATATTTTCTGATTCAAAGGAATGTCATTCTCTACTTAATCTTTATTAAAATATGTGCATAGCTACCTCCTTAGGCTGGTGTACATTTAGCTTTTAAATCTGCAATTGGTTTCATTGATTAGACAATTTTATTTCCATCAGCATGTAAAGCATAGTAAAGGTGGCATTTAAATGCTTCAGGGGGAAAATTTACTAAAACCAAACTGACATCAAAGTAGTTGCATTTCAGTATTGTCAAAAGTCCGTCACTTAATTTGAAGGCCCGACATAATTGTGCTCAATTTATCTCTATTTCCCTATTGTCAAACTCTGCAGTGCCATGCTCAGTCATACTGCTCAGCACTGGCATCATCCCTCATAGCCCGGGCATGCACCAGTCTCCGTGAGCCAGCCTGCATCCAAGGTCATGTGAATTTGAGCTGTAAAATATTCCTACTGATGCTTCTCATTTGGTGAGGAAGGAAAACATTTCGACCATTAGAAAATTGGGACTGGATAGTCTCTTTTAGTTCTCAGGTTTCTTTTTGACTCTCACATTTTTTAACTGATAATTTACAGATTTTCTAGCTAGTAGCCATTCATTCTGGTGTTGGGTGTTTATCTGTTAGTGTACTTTTCATCAGTCATTCCTTTATAGGTCTATCTCTTCTTCCAGGATAAATCAGCTGGTTGGGTTTTGATTTTTCATTTTGGCATTGATTCTGCTGTGAAGATGCTGTCTAAGATGACATCTCACTGAGTCTGGTAACTGATCTACAGTTTCAGTGTCAAGAATCTTGTCCCTCAAAGTGGAAATAGACACTGAAATTGGCAATCCAAGGTAATCTGAATCATATTTTTTCACTGACAGCAGTGTACCTGTAAAAGCCTTTTACCAACAGGGTATGCTGATCAAGAGGGCCAGACAGCCCAGAAAGCAGACTCATCCTGGGCTGCATCAGAAGCAGCATGGGCAGCAGGGCAAGGGAGGGGATTCTGTCCCTCTGCTCTGCTCAGGCGAGACCCCACTGCAGTGCTGCATCTAGCTCTGGGGTCCCCAGCAGAGGAAGGACATGGACCCGTCAGACAAAGTCCAGAGGAGGGACACCAAGATGATCTGAGGGCTGTTCACACCACTGCTGTGAAGACAGGCTGAGAGAGTCAGGGTTGTTCAGCTTGGAGAAGAGAAGGGTCCAGGGAGTGCTTATTGCAACCTTTCAATACATAAAGGGGACTTACAAAGAAAAGGGAGAGGGACTTTATCAAGGGCGTGTTGTGATAGGACAAGGGGGAAAGGTTTTTTAAACGGAAAGATTTGGATTAGATGTAAGGAAGAAATTCTTTACTGTGGAGGTGGTGAGGCAGAGGAAGATTTTGCCCAGAGAAACTGTGGATTTCTCATCCCTGAAAGTATTCAGGGCCAGGTTGGATGGGACCCTGAGGAACCTGAGCCTAGTAGGTGGCATCTCACTGCCTATAGTGGAGGGGTTGAAGCTGGATGATCTTTCCCTTCCAAACCAGACTGTTCTATGATTCTATGAGCGTGAAGTATAGAGCACAAATATGAAAAATTGTATCTAAAAATGTCTAATTCTGAAGGTGATTTAATAAATTGGATAAGTATTCACTTGCTGCTGGAAAGTCATTGCTGCACTAGACTCTCTCTTTTATTTCCAGTGAAGATAAAGGAGTATGATACCCTACAGATGCACACCTTTCTTTTTCCTTGGAAGCAAGAGATAACTCCTTCCTTCTAGGTACACTTGTGCTGTTGAACCTTTGGATGCCCTTTGCCTGGCTGGTGGATGGATGTTTAAAATTTATGCTGTGCCCAGAAACTTTTGCAGCATACTTAATATGGAATGATATCAGTTGAAAGAGAGTGTTTGGCTGCAAATTTGATGGGGAAGCAATCAAAAACCTGTCATTTTTAGTTCATTTATTTCTTTCTACATGTTTCCACTGAGCTTTGTTTTCAGATAGAAAAAGAACCAGTTGATTCCATGACCTCTAAAGAAACTGAATTATGAGAAACTTAATCCATGAAGCTGAGCTTCATGTGAAATTGTGTCCATCCCACCCATGCTCTCGTGCAGTTCTAAGAAGTCCATTGCTGTTAAGGGAGGAGGAAACCAACTCAAAAATTTGTTCATCTTCTCCCTTCTCTGTTGGGGTCTCCTCCCCCTGCCATGGGTGCCTGGGAGAGGGGCCCTGGGGGGGAGGCACGGGGTTTCCCTGCTCCTGGTCATTCTCATTTCCCATTGGTTGGTTTGAGTTCCCCGGGGTGGCCAAGGACCCTCGGGTCCCGTGACTGCGGAGTTCCTGAGCTGAGCCCCGGCCATGCGGCTGGAGAAATAAACATCTCTGAAACATCTACCACGAATCTGTCCATATATATTTCTTTTCCATGGGACTCCTGGTTTGATATATGCGTGTTACAGTAATCCCTGCTGTAACACTTCTCCTCCCTTTAAGTAGCAGTATTTTATTTCCTCAGTTTTGGAAAAATGTATGAGGAATATATCTTTCGGGTAACATGTTTGCCATTTTCAGGAAGGCTCAGGTAGGATGTAAAAGGGGAGATTTAAACACTATGGGCCTGTGTTAGTAATACTGCACAGGTGCTAAGAGTGTTTGTAGTGCATTCTGAGAAAAATCAAACAAGTTTTAAAACAAGTTTTAAAGTTAGTTTACAAAACCCCGAATAGGTATGCAAATTATATTTCTTTCAAGTTATCTGGAAGAAATAATTCTAACTGTTTCCAATAAAGAAACAAATTTTCAATGTGGAAATTGAACAGTTTTAGCAAGACCTGAAAGCTGTCTGTCTTCCTCCAATATAATTGAGAAATATGTTATTCTTTAATTTACGTTGTGGGCTAGGCTGCATTTATAGCAACTTAAAGAACTTCTTTTAGTTTCAGATACAAGAAAAGTAATTTATTTTTCCCTAGAATGAATTTTTTCAAAGCAGGTTTAGCTCAAAAAATATCCTTAGATAATTTCCCAGCCAAGGCTACACCTAATTTTGTTGAACAGCAGGTATGTTGCTGAGATACCCTTTGATTTATCTCTCTATGGTGTTTCTCACTTATTCTCTGAAGCATCATCTCTGGAAGATGGTGCTCCTGGGTACTGCAGTCAGCTTTGGGAATGCAGATTTATGGATACTATCACTGCTCTTATTCTCAGGAGTCTCTGCCCCGGAATATAACACCAGAGTGCTTCTGCTAAGGAACCATGTCTTGGTGTGGACTGTGTTACTTACCTGTATCCCAGGAGAGAAACTACGATGTAACTCTCTGATTTTCCAAATCTGGCTGCTTCTAACATGGTATAACCCCACAAATTTGTTAATGCATTTTTCTTGCTGGTGCTTTCTAGATGAGTAATGGTTTTTAGAACAAGTACAAAATTTTTGCTTACCAGGAAAGATATTTGTGGAATTTGCAGTCCTTCAGGAACAGAGTGCTCCGATGTGGGTTCCCCATGGGGTCATAAGTCCTGTCAGCAAACCTACTTCAATGTAGGCTCTTCTCTCCGTGGATCCACAAGTCCCGACAGGAGCTTGCTCCAGCGTGGTCTTCCCACAGAACCACAGTGTCTCTTGAGCATTCACCTGCTTCAATGTGGGGTCCTCCCTGTGCTGCAGGTGGATCTCTGCATCCCCATGTACCTCCCCGGGCTTCAGGGGCACAGCTGCCTCACCATGGGCTGCACCAGGGGCTGCAGGGGAATCTCTGTGCCTGGAGTATCTCCACCCCATCTTCATGACTTGGTGCCTGCAGGGCTGTTTTTCTCACATAATCATACTCTCCTCTCTGGCTGCAACTGCAGTAAGTAAAAGTGCTGCAACCTTTCCCCCACCCTAACTTGGTTATTCCAAACATGCTGCCAACATCCCTGGTTGGCTCAGACTTGGATAGTGCTGGGCCCATCTTGGAGCTGGCTGGCATGGGCTCATTTGGAATAGGGGGAGTTTCTTGGACGTTCTCACACAAACTGCCCAGGTAGCCCCACCTGTTACCAAACTCTTACAAAACTCAACATGAGGATTCAGCAAGTGTAAACCAGTGTGGCTCACACTTGACTCATACCAGCAGCAATACTCAGGCCTTTAGTACTTTAGTAAAAGGAAAATGGAGCCTATTATTCATACAGTGTGGGAGATGCCAAAATTCAGATCCCACAAATCCTCTAATAATCACTTTTCAGCTAGTACAACACAAGAGAAAAGTGCAAAGTAATTGAACTATCACTCTCTGCCTTTAAATTGAAGGATTGTTATTATATTACACAGTGCGGGGACAACCCCTTCCCCAAAGAATACTGAATCTTTTAGGCCCATTATGCCCTTCCAGTTCAATGGCATTTAATTCCTATTGCCATTTAACTGCTTTTAAAATTGCCAGTCAAATTAACTCATTGCCCTGGACTGCTGCCTTGGGATTTATGTTGGTTAAATCCCTCAAATGTCACGCAATTTTTGTTTTCTAGTTCAAACACAGGCTTCAAAAAACCTTTGGAGTAGAACTCATCCTATCTATCTCATATTCTTGCAATATTGCTGAGACATAAAGTCACTAACCCAGAGTTCTGCTGTATATGTGTATGGATAGTACAGTGTGTGAAGGAATCTGCGGAGCAAGTGTTTGATCCAGCTGTTGGGAAACAGAGCAGCAATGCTTGGTCTTGTATTTTTGTTTCATTTAGACAACAATTAAAATTTTATGAATAAGACCTTTTATTAGACATTCAGTTAATCTGATGAACTACTGACCAATTTTTTCTTAGATAGTTATTCAATTGAGAGTAATTGCAGGAGAGACAATGAAGAGATGGATGTTTCAGAATTCTTTTCTGACCCTGCTCTGGGCATTGGCATTATGTAAAACAAAAATTGGACAAACCCTGCGAAAGATTGGAAAATCCCAAACTTTGTGGAAGTGCTTCAAAAACTTGAGATATGAAGATAATTTTGGATTGAAATTTCTTAGCGTTGTTCACGCCCACTCCATGGGATTATGTTCTTAGAATTATTTTGAGCAGAACCTTTATTTTATATTTTCTTTTAAATACCGTGTGATACTAAAAATAATTTGTGTCAAATTCACAGCTGGCCAGTTTGAATGAATGTAAATGGTTGAAGTCTGAAAATTATGGAATTCATCAAACACTGTAAAAGGCAACTTTGTTACAGACTTAATGATGATGGTCAAAAGGGGTGTAAGGTGTGTTTGCAATTAAGTTTTCACAGCCATCCTTTAGCAAAGAAAGACCTAAGGAAGTTGACAAACACTTGGTTTAGGGAACTTGGACCATTTCAGAGCGTTGGGGATTCTGCTTTTAGCACTAAGTGGATGTTAATTGTCGATTCTGTTTCATATTAATAATTTCTGTTATTTGTTCTCGTAATTACACTTATATAAATATTGCTACTATCAGAGACTTTTTTAAAATTTTTTTTTTAATCAAGAAAATTAAAAACTGGCGAAAATCAAGCAAAGCTGAAGAATGACCCTGCCAGCGATCTCCGACAAACGGGACGGGGGGCCCAGACAAGCATTCCAGGAGCTTTTATTAGTTTATCAGTCTCACATATAGAGTTGAGACAAAGCTGGCACAGAGCTCACACTGTCACAGAGACATCCCCAGATTTCCTGGTTGCAAAGCATTCTTAAAAGCTTGTTGGCCAATAATGTGCTTCTAAAAGTTACAGATATCTGTCTTAACCAATCTATAGTAGTACACGTACATATTTTGTACGTAAGTCACTTGTTATGCCTTGTATAATAGCATACAATGTCCCATTATTAAGCTTAAACTTATCTCTCTAACTAAATACACTTTTTGCAACTTCAACATCTATCTAGGCCAAGCCTAAGAACTAACCATTGTCTTTCAATGTCCTTGCTGCTTATAACTGTATCTTCTTCTAATTTTCCCAGGCAAAGCTGAATTCTAAATCCCTTGCTTTATTTCCTGAGGCCTGTTTCTATTTCTCACACCTAAAATCCTTTCCACCTTTTGTGATTCCCCACAATTACCCCTCTTGGTACACCTATAAAGAAACCTTTTTGACTTTGTCACTTATCGACTACCTTGCATTTCATAGCTCCTCTACGTAAAGGCAATTCTTCTGCTTACTCTAAGCAGTGCTATTTTACACCACAGTGATTTTAATGCTGTGAAAGGTTGGGACTATTTCAAGAACGTAGGTCAAATCCAGCATTAGTTGTTTCGTATCGTTTGAATAAGCCTCGTCTGTTCCAAGGCCTTAATTCAAAGCCTTTATCTGTAACTGCCTGTGTAAGATTCTAAGAACTTTCTGTGATCCCTTTTCCTACATCATTTTCTTGTACAGCAAAAACTTCCTTAACAGTTTTGTCTATTATTTGTCACACACACTGAAGAATACAAGGCATAACTCTCAGTATCACCACTACAATCATCAGCACATATAAACCTGCCTTGCAAAGCTCCTTCAGCCAAGGTGCAGAGCTCCATCCATCAAACAAACAGTCTAGCCATGTTCCACTGTCTTTTTGAACTTGAGATGTTGGGACTTTTAGTTTCTGTATACTTTTGTGGATGGATTCAGAGTGGTCAGACAAATTCATACAGCACAATCCTTCGAATTCTTCACAACCATGTCCATGTGCCAGTAAAAGGAAATCAATTGCTGCTCTATTTTGAAGGGCTGTTGATGTCAGCCAGCATATCACTGATCGCAATGGATGTGGCATTGGTTTGTTTACTCAGCCAGCATCCTACCCGATCCAATTGCTTCAGTGCCATTGCTGAGGCAAGTTGGGGTACTAACAAACTTGCTGAAACTCTTGCTGCTTTTTTCCAGGGTCTGAACTCGCTGTTAAAATTCTCACTATAGGAATAAGCAGATCTTTTCTG
The DNA here is from genome assembly GCF_000691975.1 of Corvus brachyrhynchos. NCBI lineage: Eukaryota > Metazoa > Chordata > Aves > Passeriformes > Corvidae > Corvus > Corvus brachyrhynchos. The sequence continues at coordinate 432,623 of NW_008235715.1, read as the reverse complement.
TTTTTCCCTGACGACTGTTGTAGCTTTGGGTGCTAGCACAGTAAGTTGTCCAATGCTGCATGGACCACCTTCAAGGGGGGATGGAATGCCTTGCCAAGCCCTATCTCCACAAATGAACCAATACCCTTTTGGTAATTGCCATGGATATTGATCAGCTCCAGAATGTCCACCCCGACTGCCTGAGCAATTACACCAAAAACTTGCATTTTTATAGACAGAGTGATTAGAAGTGACATTGTGTCTGGGAGGATCTTTCTTTTGCTCATTGTTATCTGGAAAGGTAATGCAGAAATCCATTGTCAAGGAGCCCAAAATTTCTAATTGCTGGGGTTCAACAGTTGCTCTGGGGAGTTTTATGGCTCAAAGTTCCCAATCCTTGACAGGATTGCTCCCACTAGCAACTTCACCTGGCTTGCTGTTAAGTTGCTTTTTGGTCAAGAGATCATGATATATGGGTATCAGCCAATTTTTTTACTGGCGCACCAACTAGACAGGCTGCAAAAGGCTTTTCTGGGTTTGTCTTGGACAGGCATATGGTATCTGAGCCTGCTGCCTTGGCTAAGATGACCCAAACACTTGTTTTCGGTTGTGCCACAGGGAGATCTGCATTGCAAAAGGCAAGCAAAGCTAGCAAGCTCCACTAAAATACTTGATTTTGCTCCATTTTTGAGAGCTACTTTTTTGGCAAAAGACTTTCCCATATATCGCAATTCACAAATTCTGTTTTTGTTCCTTTCCAAAGCTGTTGGGAAACCAAATGGCAATGGTGAAACTCCTCAAGAGTGGGAATTTTACCTCTGCAGACACACCTTTACTGAACACAATAGATACCATACTTTTGCCAAGAGCCCTATGAAACCAACAGATCACTCATTTAACATGACATGAAATAAAGGTTTGCAAATTCCATGGGTGAGCAAGGGTGAGCAAGACTCGCAGTATCTCTGTTCGGCTCACATCTGCGTGCCTACTTTTTCACTCGTAGAGTTGTCAGAGCGCTCTCGTGTGCGATATGGTTTGACGTTCCTTGCAGGGACCCACTTAGGTCCTGCGCCTGTGGAAACACAAGCATACCCTTTGCCCTAAGTTGTTAGCCAAAAAGGGCCCTCAATTTGTCCTGTCTCAGGACTTCTAATTAAATCAGGAGGATTTTCTCTCAGTTTTGCTTGTGCATTATTTGAAAAATGCCTCAAAATTGGTGGACCAAGTTCTGCAAAAGAGCTGTTCAGAAAATTAAAAACATATAAAGCTTTACTCAATTTCATCTGTGGTGTTGCCTCCATTCCCCCCTTCTGTTGATCTAAAATACGTTTCAGGGTGTGATGTGTCCTCTCAATAATCACCTGACCTGTGGGGGAATGGGAAATACCAAAGGTGTGGCGAACACCCCAATCCTTTAAAAATGTGGCCAATTTTTGGGATATGTATGTGGGATCATTGTCTGTTTTGACTTCTTGGGGTATGCCTAGTGAAGCAAATGCTTGCAAGAAGTGTTGACAGGCATGATTGGCAGTTTCTGCAGTGTGAACAGAGGAAAATACCGCTCCTGAGAACATGTCCACTGACACATGGATGTTCTTAAATTTCCCAAAGGATGTGTATTTGGTAATGTCTGTTTGCCATAACTGCAGGCTTTGCAAACCCTGTAGATTGACAGCTCCTGTGGAACCAGGGGGTTGTACAAGCTGACAGTCAGGGCAAGCACTAATGATGGTTTTGGCTTGACTTTTAGAAATGTGAAACATTCTCACAAGTGCTTGTGCGTTTTGTGGAAAAAGGCATGACTCAGTTTTGCTTGTTCAAAGATGTTTGGCAAAGTGTTTGAAACAACCATAGTCAGGTTATCTGCTTGTGCATTCCCTTCTGCCAGGAATCCAGGAAGTGAGGAATGAGCCCTAATATAAGCAACAAAATATTGGTTAGTTCTGTGTTGCAAAATTGTATGAAGACTTAAAAGCCAATGATATAAGGTATCATTATTAACATCCTTTAAAACTGATCCTTCTATTCTTTTAACTACATTTGCAACAAAAGCAGAGTCTGTATTTAAATTGAAAGGTTCAGGAAAAAGTTGAAAAGCCCTGACTACAGCGGCCAATTCAGCAATCTGAGGAGATCCTTCTATTATTTGAATGTCTGACTCCCATGTTTTAGTTTTTTGATTTAACCACACAATGACTGATTTGTGTGTTTTCCCCGAGCCATCACTAAAAAGAGTTATAGCACTCAATGGTTTTTCAGTAACTAGGGGTTTTTCTCTAAAATTTAATTTTGCTTGCAGCATTGTAACCTGGACAGTGAATGGAACAACCCCCTGAAAAATTTAGCAATGCATTTTGTAGGTCATCTGAATTTTGCAATGCCCAATCAAGGTACTCTTTTTTTCAAAGGTAAATAGATTACAGAAAATTCTTGGCCTGCTAAAGTTAACAATCTTGTTCTGGCTCTAATTACAATCTGTGCAACCATCTCCAGAGTCGAAGAAATTGTCTTTGGAGACCTGTAAGAAAGAAAAACCCATGACCCCGCTTTCAGCCTTTTAACATCATCTTACATTCAGTGTTGGAAATTTCCAGATTAATATGCTCTTTAATGGTAGCTGTATGTGTCTGCAACCAATACAGCTTCTAGGAAAAGGTAGGTATAGAGATAGATGATGGGGTTATAAAGGTATTTTGTCCTTAAACTAAAGAGTGGAATAACATAATCTCCTTTACCATGCTCTGGCTGGGATGGGCTTAGTGCAGGCCTGCAAGTATGAAGGTGAAAGTAACTTCAACGTGGCTCACATGATCCTGCTTCTTGGAGATGCTGCAGCACCATTAGACAGCTGGTGCAATTCCTCCCATACCTGTGTTCTGACCAACTGATGTGGAAAAGACATAGGACATCTTCTCAGGTAATTACCTCAGACCAGGAAAAGTCCTTTTGGTGGACTTTTCCAGAGCAACATGGAGATGGTCAATATTATATTTTGGATTTTCTTCCCAAATATCTTTTTTTCTGATGAATGACTAGGCTCTGAGTAGTGATCACTGTCTGTTTGAAGCTCTGTCTTTAAGGAGTCAGTACCTTTTATTTGAGATGTGTTGGGAATGTTGATGACTAAGCAGTTTAAGCAATATTCCCAGTTCCTGCCTGCAACACAAGTGCTAGTCAGGCATGTGGGTTCTTTTCTTTTTTGTTTTTCTTTGTGTACTACTACAGCTGCTGTGTCAATAAAATGCTGAGATAGCCACCTGTTTTTTAAAAAATAATTTTGCAAGGTAATGCAGATGAGATTTAAATAAAAGCTTGTTCAATACTTAGACTTTGTTGTGGTCTCTGTTCAAAAATATGTCTGCACTTTTTGGACTTCACTTTGACATTTTAGTGGGTTCAGCTCAGTTTACTTTAAAAGCAAAAAGGATTAGTGTGAAGCTTAGTTCAGGGACTTTCAGATGAGACCTTTAAAAAGTATCATCATTGCTCTGCCAGATGACTGAAGTTCTCATCAAACTCTTTAATCATTATGTGTTCATGGCTCTAGAATAACATTCAGACTCTCAAGGGGAAAAATGAATTGTCTTGGGGGTGCCTCTCTTCAAGTTATTTTCTATTTTAGACTGTATATATATATACACACACACTACTTTTTAAGCTCAGTGACATACTATCTACACTGGAGTTAGAATAGTGTGTACATAATTGAGGGGGAAACACAGATTTCTGATTTAATAAAAGTATGATCCCTATACTTTTCCCCAGCTAAAATTTCAGGATGCACATTCTTGCATGAAGTGTTTCCTACGTGATGCAGAAAATTGCAAAAAAACAAGACCAAATCTGAAAAAGCATTTCCTGTGATTCTTCCCTTGGTCTGTTGTCAGGTCTGATATACTATTTTAATATAGAAACGTTATGGTGTGTTACTTCTGGACACTTCAGCAATTTCCTTCAGGGCTATTACCAAGTTTTTATCTCCTGTTATTTATACTTTGTATTCTTGCTAATGTCTACTTAATCACATGTTGATGTTGCTACTTTTGCTCCATTTATTTCATGTCATTGGACAAACACGCAGGTTTCCACAAGTATTAATTTTTTAAAGTTTTCTCACTTGCTTTGTGCATCCTGTAGTGGCTTTATGGTTTGGTTGAGTTTTTTCCTCTTTTCTGTCACACAGGAAACTGTTCCCACTCCTTACTCTTGGAAAATAAACAACCATCAAATAATATTTCTGCCACCCTTTAAAAATATTTTTAAAACCTGCTATTTTTAAAGTCAGAGATGTGACGTCTGGGGAGAACTGGTATTTCTAAGTGAGTTAGTCTTGATATAAAATTCATGCTGACCTCAGAGGAATTGCTAAGGTTTGGTAGGGACGGCAGGATTATTCTCAATGCACTTTCTCTCTGCACTGTTTTCCTGGCAGTACAGCAGCCATGCAATAGAGGAATATGGGATGTTTGCCTACCAATTTATCTATAGAAAAGTATTATAACAAATGCAGAACACCTGTAAATTTGTGATATTACTTATGATCCACAAACTATTCAATACTGGGAAGAAAAATTGCTGTGAGTGATAGTGATTAAAGATGGTATCACTGCCTTACACTGTAAGCTTTGCTGATGTTTAAGCTTCCAACTTCCTTGAGCTAGACAGAGAAAACACATGAGGAGATATTTTGATATTTAGCAAACTGTCTGCTTGGGATTAACTGACCTTTCCTATAAATCAGAATTTAGGTTGCCTGCTGGGCAATTTGTCATATGCAGGAACCAAGAAAATGAGTTTAAGAGCTGTCTGAAGAAAAACTTTACACATATATATTTCTCATCCCAATATTCTGCCTCCAATACTACAGTGATGCAAGAGATAGGAAGGTAAACCAGAAAAGGTGTTTGAACTCAATTATCTCTTCATCCTTTCACAGAGAGCATGACAATTATGGACGAGTTCTTATTAATGACTGCTTATTTCCAAAAGATGCTGCTCCTTGGTTAGCATAAAGGTGAAATAATGAGCTGATATAGCATGCTTGATAGTATTATGCCATGTTTTTACCTACATTACTAGACCAGCACAAATGCTTGAAAATTGTTTTAACAGTATACATTGATAAAATATATGCAGGTAAGCCTGTCTGATTCGAAACATTTCCCATGAAAGTTGATTCAACTTAGAACTGTTTAACAGCTGATTTGTTGGGCTGCTATATGTAATAATGATTTTCTTTCATGTGTCAGAACAAATCAACTATATTAACTGGGATTGTTCCTGTGCAAAACTGAGATAAGTGACAACAAAATCAGTTTCAAGTTTCAGGAGTAGTGCTTTTTGTATAAGACTGACAACATCCAGGCTTGAGGCAAGGAAGTATCAATAAGTGCTATCACACTGCCACATGTGGAAACTTCCCATTTAGCTGAGGGAGGAACATAATCTTTCTGCTGCACATCATTACATTTCTCTGGAACTGCTCCTATATGGAGCTCTGCATGATGCAGTTTTAATGAATGTCTTCACAAACAGTGCCCATATGCAAAAGAGATTTATTTTTTCTGCAGGATCAGCGAAGTCTGAGTAGGTTAGATCTAGGCAAAACACAAATGAAATGTAATGTTGAGAAAATGTGCTATATTTTCCACTAACCACATTCATTTAGGAAGCAGTGGGTCTTTTCTAATCTCAATGGGGTTACTCATGTTCTGCACATTGTCTTACTTACTCAGGCAACAGTTTCAATCTGGGCTTTACTTCAAAGGAATGAAAAATTGCTCAGTCTACTCTGTTTTTAAGTGAAAACCAGCATGATGCAGTTTTATCTTGATACCAATGAACTTATATTTGCATCTGCATGTAGCAATTAGGAGTTATCATCATCTCTGTGGAAGACTTTAACTGTCCATGAACACATGGCCGCCTCAGAATCCCTCCCACAGAACCTCCATCATATTTTGCTGTGCTGTGCATAGGTCCCAGCCCTGATTTTTCTGGAGACGAGCCATTTCTTGTTGCCAAAATGTCTGTTGTTTTTCTCCAGCTTTCCATGGCACTCTCTCAGGACAGCCAGGTGTCCCCAGGCAGTCAGTATACCTGTCTCATGTAATATGAGTGGAGACAGCAGAATGCCACACACTCCCCCAGAATCTGGGTGCATCTAGGTCCTTTCCTGTGGCTGGCTGGGAACATGGAACTCTTGGTCTGAGTCATGCTATTGTCTGAATTACTTGAAGTAGGCTGTTTCATGTAAAGATTACCATACATTCTGTAAGTGTCTGACCAAGCTTAATGTGTATATTGGGGTAAAATTCTATCTCATGACATCAGCTTTTCTATTTTGGTTGTAAGAGCTAGCTTCATCCTTATCTCTAACCTTAGCTATTAATGAATTTTCCTGAGCTATTCCACTTTTCTCTGGTTTCTGGGGTATTCACCTGTAATAGGAGGTGGGTGAGAAGTAGAAACGTGGTAGATATGGACTGCAATCCAAGAATCACTTGTCCCATTGAGAGCCTTTCTACAACAGGGAACTTCTCTGCTAGACCCTGTGCCCTACTATGCATGTGTAATCATATGCATTAAAAGTTTCCAATGTGCTTTTTCTGATTAACTTTTCTATTATGTAGGACTCACTGCTGTTTGTCAGCATTGGCTAGGATAATCGACTTGTGTGCATATTTACTCATCAAGGAAATACAGTTATAATATCATAGTCAGTAGCTTTAGGATTAGTTTTCAACCTTTAACCAACATTTTATTGAATGTTTCATTTATTTAGGACAAGTTGAGAGCAATGAACTGTCATGGTACTTTTCCAAATTGCAAACAACCTCAAAATTACCCATCTGGATTACCAGCTGAGTAGACCTCTGCAAGTTGCTTCTCACCTACTGTCACACTAATGATTGTAATGATAGCTCTGTATGGAGTTAATATCCTCTTGCTTCACCCTTCTTATTGCTCTGGAAACTACTCAAGAATAATTAGATCTGTGTTAGCTATTTTGATCAAGAGAATTGAGCAGAGTGATGTTATGGTTTAAAATGGGTCCAACTTATAGTAGGAGAGCATGCAAGAAGACAGATGTAATGACTCAGAGTGTGCTGAGCCAAGACCTAGAGAATTTAAAATAAACTTTCCTGAAAAAAGAATGAAGGGCAAATGACTATTAATACAAGATTTTGTAAGTAACTGTCAGGAGGTGTTGTGCATATAATCTTCTATTGTGGAAGGATATAACAGGGGTTGATCTGAGTTGACTTTTTTGTAGCTCAGTGGAACAAAACAGCTCATGACTGCACTCCAGGCTTCAAACATGATTTTTCAGGTTGGTTTTTTTGTTTTAATTTTTAAATTTTTTATTATTTTTTTGTTTGTTTACTTTTTAAAGTCTTGATTGATTATCCCTTACTTTTGTGAAGAAAACCTTAAAAGTATAAATCTGATATTCAAACTGAAAACTTTTCTAGACTGTGAGTAATCTGACATGTTGTCTGGAAAAGAAATGTGAGACTACCTGCTGTTTCTCCACTGCTCTGCTCTGCTAGCCCAGGGGCTGCCCGTAGTCTGCAGGGTGTCACTTGAATGCACATCTCTGTTTCACATGTCCTGGTCTTCCTGTATACAGGACTGGGAAGTATGGGAGAGGAAGCAGGAGACTTTTGGAAATTTTTGTGCAAGGGTAAAGCAGAATAAGAAAGAGAATTTTGCTTTTGCTTACCGGTGGCTTTTTTTCTGGTTTGTAGCACTACGTAACTGAAATGAAGATTACAAGCTCTAAAGAATATTCTTTAGAGTATGCCATCTCAATCTATTACAAAATTATCTTTTAGACATTTAGCCCATCATGGAAATTCTGCAACATCCTTTCCACCAAATTCTTTTCTAGAAAAGCATTGTGAAAAAACCTTTTTTTTCAGATTTGCAGCATGTAAAGTAACTAACCAGTAAGACAGGATGATGGTGCATTTATGGAGTATGAACATATACCTGAAGTACTCTATATATGCAACGCTGAAGGTTAGGGCCTTTAGTCACCCAAAATAATCCACCAGGATGTAACTAGATGTATACGTAACTTCTGTATTAATAAGAATAAATAGGATCACCAAAACCTTTGGTAAAAGAAAAGAATACGTTGCAGTGATTAAGGCCAAACTGTTAATTCGAAGACAGAATAAAAAGCAATACCTCTGAAATGTTTTTGTATATTTTCTAAATGTGCTCACAATTTGCAGTAGGCATAATATGGGCCTCATTTTTCAAGTTTCTCTTTTTTAACTTCTGTACAGATTTGTTCCACATGGTCCTGTTTGTGTTTCCATTCATCCACAGGAGGTGCCTGAAGCTGCAGCTATGTGCTTTTGTCTACCATGACATCAGACTCATGGGGAATGGAAAACATGTCATCCAAATCAAATGGGCTACTAAAAGCCACTCATGCCAATTTACTATGATTTGGCATTCAGAAGGTGAGCATGCCGCTGTTGCAGGTAGAATTTATGGTTGTCAGTACATGAAGTGAATAGATATAAATTTACATCAAAAGTGGTTGATTCCTCTGGAGCACTAGAGACCTTTAGAGGTCCCTCCACCCAAGATTATTCTATAGTTCTGTGGTTTTAATATTATGTAAGTTGCTGTTATTTTCTGTGAAATTATTCTGAATGAAAAATCATAAATGGATGTGGCAACTGCAGACAGAGAAACATGAACCTAGGAAATATAATGAGGTGTTGAATATGGTTTAACGTGACATTGTGTGGAATTAATTTGTCAGTGTGGACTAAGTAGAACAGATAGTTCTTAAAATAAGTGATTTTTCTTGCACAGAAGCTAAATAGAAAATTAAGATCTGATTTGGTCAACATTTAACAGTTAAACTGATTTGACAGTGGTAGACCCATATCCTAAATGATATAGGATTGCAAATCCATTTATCTGAGTTTAAAAGAAATTGCATTTGAAAAGTCTACATTTTGGTGATGGGAGAAACTTTTCACATTGTACTATAAATTAAAATGAGAGAAAAATATGAAATAATTGTTCAGGCAGTCATTGCATTTGCTGCGCAAAAGGTGTCCTACCATCAATGTATATTTAAGAGTAGAAAAGGGAATCAATCTGTCAAACTCTCTAGGCCATGGAATGCATGGGGGGCAGAGGAGCTCAGATTGCAGCTAAGCAAAAGATTAACAAATTCATAATTTAAAATAAATGCTTTTGTTCAGCTGAACTGAATATGATTTAAGTAGGGAAGTTGTGAACCAGAATAATATTACACTGAAATTTTGCTTGAATACGTTTTCCCTTCAGGGATCCCGCAGCTCTGCAGTTTCCAGGCATACATTGTTTATACAGACAATTTAAATGTTTTTTTAAGGTCTCTTGCAGTACTGAGAGAGGTGTACTTTTGCCATGCAAAGGAGAAGTACAAGCAGGCAGAAACATACAGCTGAAAGTGAGGTCTTGGTACATTGAAGAAGTCTTTTCAATCTGCAATGTTTGGATCTGGGTCCTGTGGCTGAACACACTTTCAGCCCTGGGAAAGAACCCCCCTCCTCCAACCCCTGCTTCCTGTGGCCATGCACAGTTCTTCACTTTGAATATAATGGGGTTTGCTCTCAGTGGTATTTCTGCACATTGTAGCAATTTCATTCTTGATACAAGAGGCATAAGAATAATTTTTTCATCAGCCTGGTCAGCTTCGTGTCTATTTACATGTAGAATTCAGGAATAATGTAATTGTGTGTTGTGACTGGTAAATACTTATTTTTGCTTTGCCTTTCATTTTGCAGCAGTGTGTGGTGTGCAGACACAGCGTTTTGATTTATTGGTAGTCTTTCTATTTCACACTGAGAAGTAAATATTTGAAAGACAACTGTATTACGACTTCATATTTGGGACCCAGGGCAAGTTATTTGTGTGTATGTTTTTTCATATGTTACTCTGATTTTCTTTACATAATACTCACGAAAAATATGCCTGGAAGATGCATTTCTCAACACCATAACTCATTTTCTGCATGGCAAGGCTTTGCACAAACGATCTGTGTCTGCTTTGGCCATTCTCTAAAAGTTAAAAAAGCATCAGGCAAGGAAGTAGAATAAGATGTGTACACTGCATGTCAGCCAACCAATACTGCATAATGTGGTTGAATGACTTTTGAAACAGCTGAACATGATGTGTATGATGAGATATAGAAGACAGTATTGTCCAAGCCCTCTCACTCTCATCTGATAACTGTCCAGGTTATTTTTTTTCTCAGTTTGACACTATCGTTTGGGAAATCCTGTTTTATCTGTGACAAGTTTTTAAGTTAGTATACTCCTGTTAAGGATCTAACGCATGTACCTTTCTAATATGAAGATAACAAGAAAAATGTTGCTGTAATCTTGGCCTAAGTTATGGCTCTTAAGATGTCTGTGCACTGAAAAGTAGGCGAAATGGAAATGTTTTGACAAAGAAAAATATGTGTTGTCAGCTCTGTTTTATCCATGGCGGAGGAGGGAAATGGATACTATGCAGGGTTCAGACACTGATGACCAATATGATCTCCTGCTAAAACAGATTAGGAGAGCACTGTTCCGCTTTATTCCTCATTCCTTTTTTTCAGTGAAATGCACAATTAAATGAATGGTTTGTGTTTAAAAGGAGTCTTTAAAATAATGTAAATAGTAACCATGAATGGAGCACCATAACATGGCAAATTAAATGAACAGTACAGAGTGAATTGTTTCTCTCATGGAGTGTCAGTCATTTAAATGTGCATGAGGTACAGTTTCTTTATGTTGTAATTAATGTCAGTGTGTAGTTTAACTGTGGCAGTGATAGGATGAGCTCCACAGAGGGAGAAACCTGAAATAAAGGAGGGCACTCATGGCCACTGTTCCTCGGGTCCCTGTCAATAGGGGACAAATTAGACCATTACATGGCCCATTTTTACCAAACTTGCTAACTGTGCTTATCTGTTTTCCGACTCATGAGTCAAGAACTCACTCCAGTGTCAAGTCGCGCTTGCACTGTTCTTCATATTACTAGCAAGCTCTGTTTAGCTCAGAGGTAGCTTAAAAATTTAGAAGAAAATTACCTTAAAACCCAGATGTTGACAGTCTTGTCTTGGAGTGGCTTTCCAAGACTTCTGCTGTTGATCTCCTCATGCGCCACTCAGCTACAAAGAGGGCACAGAGCAATTCTAAGGGCTAAGGCTGTACACCTAAACCCCCGTATTTTGGAAGCTACAAAGCTTTTGCTTGGACAAATACAACGCAAGCCTGCCTCCCTCAGCTTCTTGCTATCTGCCAACCATTTTAACATTCCTCTACTGCACCCCTTTGGTTTCTTGGGCTTATCTAGACCAGGGTAAAACCAGATTCCCAAAAATGAGATAGTATTTTAGAAGCAGACTTACCCGTGCTGGATCTGTGGAGGTAACTTCCCTCTTACCTGCTGACCACTGTCACATGTGAAGCAACAGTCAGTGGTTTACCCCTCAGAGAAAACAGAGACAGCAATTAGCCACAGAAGTGTGACTCGAGATGTGAAGTAGCAGATTCTGGGTTCAGATACTTAAGTGGCAGAAACGCATTCGTAGTAATGTTAGCAGATGCTAATTAATGTACACTTTTGAGATCTAAAGCCAGGTGCCTTTTATAACTAATTTATTTGCAACTACTCTACCTCCCAGAGGCTCTTTGTAATTCTTCTAATTATTTCACACATGTGAGTATAGGATCATGTACATTTTATTTAATTTTTCCCTTATTAATACACAAAATATATAAATTCAAGTGAGAAATGCCTCTAAACATTTAGTGTGTGTCTGAATTTAAAATATTAATATTAATTTTGTTTTTCTCTGTAACTGAACAACTATACACAGGGGTATACGGAGAGTAACTTATCCTTTTCAGTCTGATATGCATTTTAGGGTATCTCTGTACACCCTAACACCCTCGCTCGTCATTGATTTGCTTTTGCTGAACTTCTTCAGAAAAGTAAAGCAGTAGATTTTCACTCTGAATGCAAGTAAATAATGAATTTTCCCTCAAAAGCAGGCAGGAGTTGCTGTATTGCAGAAGACTATACAAAGCCAAAGTCAGTTCCACACCCCTGCCTCCAAATACTGGGAACCTCAGTACTCTCAGAGTGGAGAATACTCTCATTAACAGTATCTCAGGATTTTTATGTCACTTACCTATATTCTTCTGATGCCAGCACTTCATTTATGAAAGTTTCAGTTGATATTTCCAATTTCTTTCAAACCTGCATTTTTTTTGTATTCTTTTTTTGTATTCTTGTCAGTTATTATGATGTCATTCATATAATCATGATAACTTTGGAAAAAAAGCAAAAACAAAGACCAACAAAACTTTATTTTTCTTTTGCTTTTTTTAGCATTTTTCCTCCAAAAATCTCCTTTATCTTTTTTCTTTTTTCCTGGAAAGATGAAAATCTGTGCTTCTTGATATGTCCATAATCCTCTAAGGTCAATCAAAATAAGATCCGAAACTTCAAAATATCAGAAATATTCCAGTAATAAAAATATCCTGTGGACTGCAGGCAAAAATTAAATTCCTTTGAACAAGTACCTGACTCTTCATCATCATCTCATTTTTTTGCAGTTCCAGATAAACAGAAAGTTTCTTTCATAAACTTTGCTACCCTTAGATTTAAGCGCTACCACATGATGTGTAGTGGTTCTTCTTCTTCTGGAGCAGCTGCTGAAACTTCCATTCTCTGCCGATCCCTTCCTCCCAGCAGTCCAATACTTCCCTGCCACTTGCCTATACCTTGTCTACTTCTTCAGTGTTTTAAGAGCATTTTGCTTCATTTAGTTCGATAATATTAATCTCATTAACAATGATTTGGCATGCCTGCATATCCAATATCCAAGGAAGACTGCAAGTGTCCATCTAATATTTTTCTTACATTTTTTATAGAAATGCCTGGCAATTTTTTGATCTGAGGATCTCATTAAGATCAGAAAACCAAAAAGAAAGAG
>NW_008235715.1:411613-419617 GCF_000691975.1 Corvus brachyrhynchos | reverse complement strand
ACCATATGATTATCTCATTTTATAATCTGGTAGGCTAAATTAGTCCCATGGCCATTCAAAACTGGAAGTGTCAAATAACATTGACAAATTAGTGTTATTTTAACTACAGAATTATCGACATTTTTGACCATTTGTGTTCTAGTTTCTCTGAAAAAATGGCATGTGTTATGGACATGACTACAGACTTGAAATACTGATACTACTAAAGACTTCAAAGGACACCCTGAAGTCTTTTTATCTAAGATCCAAACTGTACTGGGAGAAGGCAGCTGTTTTAATGAAAAAATGGGTGATGAAAATTGTTTTAGTTTTATGTCCTTGTAGACCTGACCTTTGCAGGTTAAACAATAATAGGCTATTAATACAGAATTGCTCTCCATTCAGCAATAGTGCATGGAAACTTATATGAATGTAATTCCTTGTGATGGTTTTCTTAGGTGTCCTACTGAGATGTGGATATATGTGAGTGTTATGAGTGGTTTGGGCATGAAAATTGAATGAAGACCGCGTTCCTCCAAACCAAGATTATTTACTGCATAAACTCCTATTCTGTTGACGAATATTTTCTACATAATACCATATTTGATAACGTATTTGAAGTTTTTTCATACTGTCACTCAGTTGTAATCTGTCTAACACTAATATAAAATAGCTCTACTCATATTTTATAAAGACAGACTTGTAGAGAGTATTATACAGAAAAGTAATTCGTACTAAATCTAGTCTGTTCACGCAGAGATTTCTTTTAAATATGGAGATTGAGGACAATGAGGACAATGGAAGAGTTGGGGAAAATGGAAAGCACATTTGTGTCCAGTAAGATATATTTAATTTTTGAGACTTTTGCAAGTGTCATAAAACAAAAGTAGAAAAGTATGCAAAGGTTTTAGAGTCACAACTTGCAGAATATTTAGTTTCCTCAAGAAAATCTGAGGAAGAACAAGATACGAAGGGATTTCAGTAGTATAACCATTTTTTGTTTGATTTTTTTTACTCTAGGTTGTGAGCAAGTACTTAGAATTGCACGTGTTACTAACTCTGTAATGACAAGCTACACTACAATGAACAAATCGGTAGAAAAATTGGATATGAATGCCAGTGAAAATATATTATAGAATCTAATAATTTCAAATGTATCTGTGATTGAAGTTATATATGACCATTTTCAGTTTCAAATATTATAAATTTTTTGAGGCTTATTTACTGTAGATGCTGGAAATTTTCAGTACTTTAGTGAAGTTGCTCAAATTTTTCAGAGCCGTCAGTATTTTACAATTGTCTAATAGTTATATATAGCCATTGCTTGCCTGTGCCTGAATTTTAAAATCTGGTCCATTGGGTAGATATTCTATTAAGAAGCAATTCTGTGAGGTATGGGGACATTGGACCTAATATCCAGTGTTATGAACTTGTATATCAAAAAAGCTCCACAGCTACAGTAACGAAATAATATAGAACATTATATTTAAATATATTATGGCATTTTAGTTTTTTTCCCCTCAGTATTTAACAGCTGTATTTAACCTGCTAGTACTGCCTTGAATGTGAGAAAAAAAAGGTGCTAAAGATATTAATACAGATAGTTTAATAGTCTAGATGTTAGGCTTCCTACAGTTAATGTCACTGTAGGAGAGTAGTAAGTGTTTCTATTGGGGCACACTGTGTGCTACAAGTGCTACATTGGTACCAGAAAAGTTATACTTGCCCTATTGAAATAGAGTAAAAATGTGAAGGACAACTGGAAGCTCAATCAAATTAATTCATACTAGTCATCCATGTTTCATAGTAGAATATTTGGGATGCTTGAGTTTGGGTGAAGAAATGCCAGTGCATCCTGTATGTTCCTGATTTGTCTGGTGGAATAAACAACAAAACTCAAAAGACGTGAAAATAGCTTTAATGATACGATCAATCTCATAGTGAAAAATACATGAAATCTGCAGCTGGCACCTGTAAAGAATTATCTTGGACTATCAACAAGAATGAAAATATTTCATAATAGGGTTAGTCAGGAGATGCAGTACTCTGCAAAACCAGTCTATCCAAATGAACAATTTGAGTTACCATGAAGTGTACAGACAGAATGTAGTAAACATACTTTGAAAGGTGGGACAAACCTTAGGACATAATTGGGGTAAACAACTACTGCTCAGCATCATGTCTGGATGCTTTTGTAGTTCAAAAAGATATTAGTAAGAAGCTGTTCCCAGCAGTGTGAGAGTCAATGATGTGGAACCCGTCCCTAACACAGACTGGTGGTAGTGTTCTCTTCCTAAGAGCAGTGTTACATGGTTTATTTAATCTAGATATATAATTGTACATCCTTGACTTCTGTTTACAGTTTGCTTTGTAGACAAAACAGTAGAAAATGCAAAGCTTTACAGAAGACAAAGACATATTTATGTGAGTTTTTTTATGGCTATTAGGGCAGAACCATCTAAAAGCCATTTTGCTGATGAATGGTGGAGTCTCCAACAGTAGCAAGAGGTGTGAATCTATGGTTAATACTGAGCCGTCTAAAGAATAGAGTGAAAAGAAAAATAGCTACCTTTCTTGGTATTCCACTCTGGAAACAAACCCTATATGATGTGCTGATCCATTATTTCTATTTTATATTGCTAAGTTTGAACAACTGACTGATTTTTCCCATTGTAAGACTCAGTAACATTGTAAAACCCTGAAAATGATGAAGTCTGGTTACTGTGTTCTGCAATTTGTGTGAGGTGAATCTTCAGAATGAAGCTTATTAGCAGCTAGGTATGAGACTAATTAGTGCAGTCCATCAGATGCTAACACAGGTTTACATTAGACACTCATGGTATTTGCAGGGAAAATTAGGCAGACTGAGAGATGCAGAAACATGGCTTTTAAATTATATTGCATAGGTTAAATTCGCTGCACTGCTATAACATAGGCATCCACAGGAAGGATAAAGTAATTAACTAGTGTGTGAAAAATTCCACTTTTAGCTGGGATTATTTTTTAGGATTATGTCTTCTAATATGGGAATTAACACTGGGTAGGTGTGTTTTTTCAAGGAGGCTAACTAGAACATGGTGACTGAGGAGTTTTACTTTATTTGGTAAGTGTTGCCTTCTGTGTACCTAAACATCTAATCAAGCAAATGGAAAACATTCTGGCAGATTTATCCTTATATCCAAATTAACATTCTGATATGTCCTGCTGCATATACTAGAGAGCAATGTGAGTGAGAACTGCTCTGTGCTAATGGCATGAATCAAAATAACTTCTCTGGGATTTTGATGTATTATTTTGTTCACCACCTATTATTTCTTGCTGCTAGTCTTATTTAATAAAAAAATAAGTATTTTAAAAATTAATCTTTGTCCCTTTGATATTGACATAAAATGTTATTAGACAAATATTTTTCCATTTAAAAATACATGCTTATAGTACTGTATTGGACAGGTTAATATTTTTGGGCATTTTACAACAAGAAAGTTTGTTACTATACTGACATTAATGCATGTGGAATAATGCTCTCCAAACCAGTTGCTGCCAACAGATAAAGGCTGATTTGCTAATTGCTATCCTAGAGGTGGAATCAGGGTTTGTCATGCATTAAACCTGGCAGCTGAAGGAGGGATGGTCAGCTGTTACTAAAGGAGTGCATCACACTACATAGATTTAATATGAGGTGTTGATCATGTGCTGTGTGAAGATGTTTTTTATTGGTTCCTTGGATATCTAAAAGCAGCTCTTAGTGCTGAGCCATGGGACAGAGATGGTCTCACTTTTTAATTCCTTCTTCTAGAGAAATCTATTGGTGGTGGCAGATGAAGGTTTGCTGCCAAGTGGAGCTATGAGTGAGGCTGGAATACCCTACTGTCTACCTGTGAAACCATCTTGGACAAAAATGATGGTTTGGAGATGGGGTTGGACTCACTCCCCTGCTGCACTGTTTACCACCTTTGTTGCCTTTCTGTGAGTTCTGTGGTTTTTGCAACATGGGAAACGTATATGAGGGATTGTGTGAGGTTTGGACTGAAATCAGAAGCAGGAGCTATGTGGTGAGCTGGCTCATTTTAGCTGCCTGGTGGTGGGTGGTCTCTGCAGTGCTGTGAAGCTTTTCTGCAGGTAGAGGTGTTGAAACTGTCCACAAGGGTGGATTTATGTTAAGGACTTCATAACTGCAGGTCACTATACTATTCATGCTGGTGAAATGAAGGCATGATTCGACAAAGTGCTGGCAGATTTGAAATGAGTTAATTACATCTTTAAAACAGAAGTTTCTGGAAATTTGTCTTCACTATTCACCAAGAAGTTCTAACTCATCTCTCTACTGGGCACTAATCATTCAGTCGTACTTTGGTCATTATGTGCAGTTTTCATCCAGGAAATAATTTTTCTTTACATTTTTATTCACTGAATCTACTTTGCTGTACTCTTGGAAAACTTGTCCCTTTTACAGTAAATGAAATGAATCTCATCTATATTAGATAGATTAAAAGAGCACAAGATGGCCTAGGAGGCTCCTATCCCTCCCTTCACATCCAGAAAATGTTCAGAGATATTGAACTGGAGCATGAATGCTCAGAAATTTCTGCAGAGTTCTGGCATCATGCCTGAGTAATTTATGTTACTACAATTTCTGGAGTTCTTCTGTCTTACTCTTTTATGTCTCTGTGTTTGACAATGCTTCACCTTCATTATCTTTAAAGATCAGCACTAAAACAAGATATTTCCTCCCTTTTCCCTCTTTCCAAACCAAAACAAATGAATCACTTAGCTTTTTTACTGTCTCTTTAGTCTACTCACTGTGTTATTTTTAATCATTTTGACCTTGTAAATGCAGTGACTTTTACAAGGGTCTCAAGATATACTTAAGAGATTCCTCTGTATCAGCAATAAAATTTTTAAAAGTTCATTATATTATTATGCACTGCCTTTTTTGTCTCAACTTTTAAAGTGTTTTCATGGTCTTGCCAGTATTTCAGCCAAGTTGCTTTATATTATATCCATCAAGGAGAGAATTCAAGCTTTATGTTTGTATATTAACTGTTATTTCTGAAATTGAAGATAGTTTGCCTTATGAATTTTGAGTATTCATTAGGCAAAAAATAAAAATCGATAAGTACTAGTGTGAAGAATCTGTGTATTTCCACTGAGTTTTCTGCACAGCTATGTTTTGGAATGATTTCCATATGGTCATATATCATTTTAGTGAGATTGGTCAGAGACTTATTGCTTATTTATCCAAAGGTTTTGTTGTGCTTTTGTGCTGTTTTATTGTTTCAAAATAAAATGATGCTTTTGTATTTCCCTATCACAAGCAAAAAGTACAAGTATATGGGGAAAAATGTTATATTTCAGTGTGGGGTGAAAGTTTATTCTCCGCGCAGTTTACTTTCAAACAAGTATTGAAGGATTGAAGCTTTGTTTGAAAAGATGGTTGTGGATTTTTTTAAAAGAAAAATATATTGAGTAGATTTTCACAAGTGAAATATTTCAGTCTGAAAATTTTTAACTGTAATCTATATTAATTTTCAACCCAAGAATTTATTATCAACAGTATGAGCTCTGGATCCAATTAAAACCTCAAAAGTACTGAAGCATAAAAAATTTCTGAAGCGGAAATCCTCGTAGAGTTTGGGTAATAAAATAATGCCCTGACTCATCTCTAATTTAGGAGAGCAGTTTATGAAAGGGATTAAAGTTTAACATTGGGAAATAGGAAGAAAGTAGCAGATACAATTGTTTTAAATACCCTCTTACTAAGCATCTAGAGAAAACTGCTTTATATTGCTCTTTTTATTTATATATCTTCAGCTCAGTAAAATCTTTAAAAAGCTGGACAGTAACTAAAATTATATAGAGAAATTATTGGTTTTATAAAATGTCCAGTGCTTTGCAATACTAAAAATACCTGATTTGCACTGAATTTGGATTTGATTTCCTTAAGAAGGCTGTTGCTGCCTAAAAAGTGGTTTTTCTCTCCTGTGACACAAAGTAAAAATAAATGGCATCTGTGTCAATGTACAATGCAAACCAAATGCTAAAAAGGTTCCCTTTATTAGTATTCCTTATTAGTCAAGAATTAATTATTTTTTTTTATTAATTTGCTGGTCTTGTGAGATTGTTAAAAATTAGTCATTAATGAGAAGCAAATGGTAACCCCACAACAACACAGCTGTTCTTTGTTAAAGTAATTGAGGGTGTTTGCATTCATATGGTTGATACAAATTTTGAGCTACAATTCAGACATTGTTCCTAATGGTCTTAAGTTATAATTGAGTTTACAAGTTTTACAGTCATACAAGAAACAATGTAAAGAAAGGATTGTTTGGTATGATTTTCTTCCAAATTGGAGAACTAGTCATAAAGATAATTCTTCGACCCATCCAAGTTACAGGGAAAACCTGAAATTTTAATTTCTTTTCCTACAAATTTTTTTTGTTTTCCCTTCTTCCATGTTCTTTGTTTAATAAAAGGCAAAATAATTTTGATATTTTGGAAAGAAGACAAGTAGGTTGTGGTTTTGATTTTGTCTTTCTGGGAAACTGGAAAATTTGTCTCAAACAGATCTTTCCTAATTTTTTTCAAAGGTTTGCATGCAAAACATCCACTTTGGTTTTGGCTAGGCTTACCCTCAGGTAGCCCACAGGCAGTGTGCTTATAAGCAAGTAAATTGTCAACATTCACCATACATTTGGGCAAACAGAATTAAACTTAGCCAGAGCTGCTAACAGGCTAATGTTGTTGGTGTAGGTTCTGGCTTGTCTAAGCAGAGGGAAGCCTGAGTATGGTCTGATTGTAGGTCAGTGACTCCATGGTACAGTTTTCAAGTGGGACTGGATTGGCAGCTGCTAAATGCACAGGCTGAAGGCAGCCCTGCATAGCTCGCTCAACTGTTTTTAGGTTTCTGCCTGAGTCTCCCTTGGAAACAGTTGCCTGTAAAAATTCAGCCACCGATGTAGAATAGGAGCAGGTGCAGAGCTCACAGCAACCATACTGTGAGTCAATACAAATTAAGGGTCTAAAGCACAGACTGAAAGCAAGGGGAAGCTTTGAGGGAGGACACTGAGCTCAACAAGAAGTCAAACACAGGGCAGGAGGTAGTGTGACAAGGAGTTTGAATTAGGGGAAAATCTTCAGCTGTTACTGACAAAGAAAAGGTAGCCATTCCAGGAAAAAAAATGCTGGAAAAATAGACACCAAGTGAAAGGTACCACAACAGGTTTCACAGGCATGAATGGAAGTGATTAGCAATGGAGTGAATGTTGAGACCATGCCCATATCCATGAAATAAATATTTTTGGCATTTTCAAAATCTTTTGACAGAATTACAGTCCTTGATGTTAATGTTAGTGAAAGGTAAGATCTCCATCAAATCCCACTAATTTTAGAGGGATAATGGTGGTCTGTGCATTTAATTCATCATTTGTCTTGAGGTAAACATACAAATAAAGGTGCAAACCACATAAAACACAACTAGAGATAATGAGCTGTTTCTTCATGTTACACAATCACAGAATCACCAGGTTGGAAGAGACATTAAGATCATCAAGTCCAACCCATGCCCTAACACCTCAACTAAACCATGGCACTGAGTGCCACATCCAATCTTTTTTTAAACAAATCTAGGGATGGTGACTCCACAACCTCCCTAGGCAGATGATTTCAGAACTTTATCACTCTTTCAGTAAAAAATTTTTCCTGACATCCAACCTAAATTTCCCTTGGTGCAGCTTAAGACTCTCAAGTTACAAACCTTGAGAGGTTTCTTTCTGTTCAGGGAAGGTGATAATAACAGTATAATAACTGTCATGGGTTAGCAAGCATAGTCCCGGAAGTCATGTTCTTGCAAAGAGATGATTACAGCTCCCCTATGACCTGACAGAACCTATCAGCTGGCCAGTTTGAATATGGACAGTTTTTTAAGCCACTTAAAATTTTGACTGTCTCTGTGGTCCACACTTAAGAATGGACAAACCCCGGGCAGAGCTCTCTCTCGTTTCTGGTGCTGGGACAGGTGTCTGCGGG
>NW_008235715.1:398740-411143 GCF_000691975.1 Corvus brachyrhynchos | reverse complement strand
TCCCAGGGAAGGAGAAGGGCCTCTGTTCTTAGAGATGAAATGCTCCCAGAGATGGGTGAAGAGAACTTTTGTTTCTGAACAGCTCAACCTTAAAATTGTACCCCAGTAGCTCAAGATTGGAGCCTTGAAAACAGTTGTGGGAAAAGCTGCAAGTCATGGGAGGGGACTCTCACATGATGCGAGCAGAGAACCAACCCAGGCGGCTGGCTCGTTTTGATAATTTCTCCATAGCATGGGCAAGAGAGACTTCTCTCCCTAAATGAACTGAACAAGGTTATTATGGAAGTGGTAAACAGACTGAACATCTGAAGTGTTGTCTCTTTACATTGTCAGTGGGAGAAGGGAGGAAGGTGGGGGGTAGGAGAAGTGTTCTGAAGGTGTGGTATGATTTATTTTTTTTCTTCTTTTCTTTTTCCTTATTTTAGGTCTATTAATAAACTTCTTTATATTCTTTCAAGTTTTGTGCCTGCTTTGCTTTTCTCCTAGTTCTTACCTCACAGACGGTAAACAGTAATGAGTATTTTGGACCAAACCACTACATAACAAGAATCCTTTCTCTTGAAAAACAGAAAAGATAAAAAAATCTTCCACTGAGTTTCATATAAATCTTTGTTTCTCTTGTCCTTTCAAGAAGAACCCTGCCAAATATACCTGCATGGTATAGTATACTTGCAAGACAAAGTGTTTTAATGAGTTTAAGGGCATTCCTCATAATTGGAAAGGAATTTATCAAGTAGGTTGGGACCCTTTTCCTGAGTCTCTTTCAATGTGCACTTGTTTTATGAAGTGTCCTATTCATAATATTGTGATTCACTTACAGCTCTACTTTCTGCCTATGTATTGAAACATTGACTTCTGCACTGCTCTCCCTCTGCAACTACCTGTCTCTTGCTGTGAAATTCACTGAAAGATTAAGCTCAGAAATCAGCATGAGAGGACTAGAGCATAACTGGTAGAAAAATATTCATGGTCTTGCACATGCTTAAAATTCTAGCATGTATCAGATGAAGTGAAGACAGCAACTGAAAATGCCCCAGGACATAACTTTTTTTCTTTTTTTTGGCAAGAGAAATAAGCAGAACTTCCTCCCACACTGAATATCTTCCTTTTGAAGACTATAATATTCCAACTAATCTTTTTCCTGACTCCGAAATCTTGTCTTCCCCTTTTCATTCTTTGTTCTTCTTCCTTTTACTTTTTTTCCTCTGCTTTTTTTCTCCTGTTTATTTTGGAAAAGTGCAGGGGAAAAAAATGCTTTCATATTAAGCTGATTTTCAACATGAACAGGCAGACACAGTAAGGGATAGTGGCAATGAAAAGAGTAGTATTTTTGTGATACACATGCTGACAATAGCCATCTTTACCTTTGTCAAAATACTGATGCCAGATACTAGATTTTTACAATGTTCACAGCGTGAATTGTCTGATTTTGGCAATTAAATCCTGAGACTTGAGAAAAAGTGTTACAAATCTATGACCTATACCATCAAAAAGACTCCTTTTGAAACAGTCTATAATTGAGCAGTCAAACTTGTCAGGAAATAAGAAATTTTCTTTGGTGAGTGATCTTCAAGCACGCATGCAAACATTCAAGTGCAAGAAAAGGATGTTGCTTGAATTCTTGACCAAAAAATAGACTAGATAAACTCAGTTTTATTCTGTAATACTAGCTCTGAGGAGCATGGCAATTATTGCACACCGTCTGTTTGTTTGAATGCCAGCAAGGGCTGAGTTCTTTGTTTTGTTTTCTCTTGGAGTAACTTGCATGAGTTACTGAGCCTCTCATTGCTTTTCAATATCATTTATGAGAATAATTCATAAGGCACAATCACTGCGTACCAGTCCTGGTACTTTATGTATCCTGTGGGCCACTGAATGTAGTTTATAATTTGCATTGTGCTGTGTAACCTGATACCATTTTCTTGCCATGTCTGGCACTGCCCCAAGGGACAAATTGTAATACATAGGAGAGGTGGCATCACAGCTTTGGAGAATGAGTAAAAAAATCCTTTCCTTTTGGAAGAAAGCATAGAAGAGCTTTACTTGGAGGGGGGTTTTGTACCTTAGTGTAGAATGGCCATATTAATGATGCATGACAGCCAAACACACATCCCACCCTGCAGTTCTGGGACATGGTCAGCCTTGGACAGTAGGGCTGCTTCTTGTTATCAGCTGAACCCTGTGCTGCAGGACATCAGGTCCCCACAGAGGACAGCTGGAGCACCATAACGGAGATCAAGCATCAGCTTCCCACAGTGCCCATTAACTTGTAAAGATCAAGAGGAAGAGGAACATGTGTATCTCTCCCTAAGTGTGACCAGTGTCTGTGTGCAGCAGCCCTTCCTGCCAAAAAAATCAAGGCTTCCCCACACCCCTCAAAGAGCCATGTCTGAAGAGAAAGCAGAAAATACTACTTCAGACAAATGGGCAGGCACCCAAACTGTCTCATGTAAGGTACTTTAAGCAGGAACTGTGTTAGTTTATGAGTCAACACAATATTTAGACCAATAGCGTAAGAAGTCTTTTGGGCTTTTTTGTACCCTTGTATAAAGGGCGTACCAAATAAATATTGCAATTAACATTATTGACAATTGCTTCAAATTTGACAGCTATAACTTATTCAGTACATTTTATAATGAAGCACATGAAACCCTTAAATATTATGAAGTTCTGCACATTTCAGCACTTGATTTAGCCTGGTGGCTTTGTCATGTCTTCCTTTACCCATAGTTCAACTGCACAGTCAAAGGAAGATCAACTAATTCAGCAGTGCTAGTAATAAATGTGTATTCCTACCAATAGTTACTGTCAACATTTGTTTTCAACATCCAGTCCTACTTTTTTCCTCTTTTTTTTCCCCTTCCATTTTGTTCCCTTTCTTCCCCCTCTGTGTCTTTCAGGACTGCCCTAGATTTCTGCTTGAGTCACCCTCTGATCTAGGGCTTTACCTAAATAAATTATAATATCCATTATGTTTGAGATTGTAGGCACCAGAGGACACAGTTACCAAATGACTATCAGTAATGAGATGTCAAAACTCGCTATCAAGGTGAAGATCTCTGCACCACTTTTTTGGCGTTGAACATTTTCAAAATGGTGGCAGCTTCACAGAAAGCTTCCCATTTAATTGCCTTCTGCCAGGCAAAAACATTAGCCTGCTTCTGGCAGCTTTATGGTTCCAGATGTCCAGATCTCTCATGATATCCTAAATCAGAGGCATCAGGGTTTTTACACTCTGTTATTGAGTTGTGCTGCTGACTCCCCAGCATAAGAGCATGTTACTGAGCTGATCTATAGCTATACTGTTTAGCTGCAACTTACAACCCTGAGAAAACTGACCTCTGGAGAAGTGTCAGAACAGGGCATAACAATTTAAAATGTTATGTTTCATTTGCAGCTCTTCCATCTCTGTGAGGTGAAGATAAGAGAAGTAAACATCCCAAATTCAGAATGTTACTATTTAAAGGCATCCTGTTTGCTCACTTCCTAAAACAGAATATTGTATATATCACTAGAACTGGTGTCTCATAAAATCAACCTTTCTCACATTTTAAGATTATCAAGAGATCTGTCAATTTACAGATATCTAAATATAGCAGTTTATTCTTAGTACCGTTCTGTTAATGGTGCTACCTTCTCAAATGATGAGAGCCGTCCAAGACAGAAAAAACTTCAGTTGTACTGGTGGAATCTGAGCTTAAACTCTGCAGTTTTGAATCATAAAAATCCCCTTTTTTTGTCTTGAAGAGGAGAGGTTTTGGAGACTGGAATTGGAGTCTTTTTTGCAGAATTTTGATATCAGCCTGTTCTGTGTTAATACTAGCCCCAATGATGTAAATAAAAGGAAGATGGATTATTACAGGAATGAGACCTCTCAAATTATCAGTCAAGTTGCCTGGTCATCAGACACAGTCACATCTGCAAGATACCAACACTTTTCTACAGTACCACTGTTCCTTAGACAAGGTGTAGGTTGCACCTTTCCCACTATAATCCAAATTCCTTATATCTTCATTCTGGTTAAAATTATCCCCTTGAAAGTCTGTTTCTTACAGTGCTGCAACAATAAGTTAATTAAAAAATAACTTGGATTAGTGCTTAATCACTTGAAGGGTGATGCAGAATTTAATTTTTAACAGAGCTACAAATTAATACTTTTAGGTATTAGATAAGTGATGTAGAAATGGCAGCTATTTTATAAAGAGTAATAGAAATAGAAAGAACCAAACAGGAAAAAAACTGAGATAGGATTCACACTTAAGAAAACCTATTCTGGCATTTTGCAGAATGAGAGGTATGTCTGTAGAGTAGATTCTGTCTTTAAAAAAAATAATTCCAGAAGTAAACAGTGTATTTTCTAGTGCTTGGGGTTTTTTTTGTGCGCATGTTAATGAATTTCTTTATGTTTAAAAATTGTTCATAAACAGATAGCATTGTCTCAGGAATATTTTCTGTCCATTGATTTTGTAGCATAATTCCTACTTTTGTAAAGTGTAAATGTTGAAATCTGCAGAGCGACAACATTTCATCTTTTAGTCCTCATTTATACAAATTGTTTAAATAACCATCTTGTAAAAGATGTAATTTGTAATAAAGTTTTCAAGGACAACCAACAATAAAAAAGGGAGGGAAAAAGAAAAAAAACTCCAAGATATGTTGTGGTACAAATACTTATTTTGAGGTTAACAAATTGCGTTCATTTTCTTTTGCCCTTTTCTCTAAAGTAATTCTGTCCTCTCACTACTGTTTCTTATGAGGTCAGTTATTATTAATTTGTTTTCTTGTTTCTTTTAGAGCTTGTTGTAAACAACATGCTGTAAACATCCAATGCATGGGCACAGGATTTGGCTCTGAGAAACAACCTTAACCCTCTGCAGTTCTGCATGTCTTGCTGATGGAAGCTGAATGGGTAATATAAAGTATTTTTAATTCCAGAAGGAGCCAAAAAGCATAATATGGGTTATATAGAGCGAGCATTACTATTTCTTTTATTTGGCAATTTGATGATACAGAGACAGCTTGCTAGCTACTGGCAGTTTTGCAGGTTTCAGCTCTCTAAAATGTCTTGTTTTCCAATTGATAAGGTTTTCTTTGATCTGAGAAAAATCTAGATAAATTCAGGATTGACCCATCTTATTTATTGCATAGTGTGAATAGGTAATGTTCACAACATCGGGATTTTTTTGTTGTTGTTGCTAGTTTCTAGGGATTAGGAGAATAAATAAAAGCCTTGTTATCATGTTGTTGGTAACTTAATGCAATTTGAAAGTTTTCTCTTGCTCCTGCCTAGCTGCAAACACTAAGCAATTAACACATTTGTGATGGTCTCTTAGCTTCAACAGAGTGGCTATTTGCTTTGGTTTTTATCTGTCTAGAAGCATAAATATCTATCACTTGATGTACAATATTTTGTAGGTTAAAAAAAAATGACTCCTCCTGTAAAGCCATGTAATTCGTCATTGGTTATATGGGTTTAATACATACCTCTGCATTATTAAGCAATTAATTCTAGTTATTTAGAACTTTAACAACAAGAGTCATTGTCATGAAAGGTAGTCTGTGAAGGGCTCTTTTAGCTCCCAAACACCACCTGTAAGTCACCTATGTGACTGCATATATCTGCAGCCTATGTTGTCGCTCTTGGTGACAAGAAGTAAATTCCAACTGATATGGTTTGGAATGGCTAAATACAATGTAAAGTGCAAATGCAGCCACAACACCCCATGGTGTTTTTTGGCAAAAATTAGTAGATTTTTGATTGAACTGTGCTCTTTAATTTTGGGTTACTGCTATCAGCACGCAGTAGTTTCTATGATGCCTGACTAACCTTGTACTTTCTTCTGTCATCTCCTGCCCATTCTGGTTTAAACCTTTTATGAAGGTGTTTGCTTAATCTAAGGATGTGTGAAAGTGATATAGCTGGCTCAATAGATTTGGTTTACATTTATCTGATAAGCCATCTTTAGTGATATCTCTAAGGTTCCATTACCTTTAACTCTTTCTAAGTTTCACACATCAAGAAGGGGATAAAACATGTTCTCTTCCTTTCATTGTATTTTCAGCAGTTTTGCTTACATTAGTTTTCCTGCTTCATAGATGACCATTTACTTTAACATGGTGCTATAACATACTTTAACCTTCTTTTTTTTTGTAAAAATTAATATTGCTTTTATTTTTTGACTGCGTATGATATGAATTTGTTAAGAAACCCATAGCTCTCTGCGGTGCCAACTTTATTCAGGTTTCAAAAGCCTCAGATTAACTGCCATTGTAAATCAATTTTGTCAGCTCCTCAATATTTCCTCCATTGGTTTGCTTTTTGATATTGATTTCTTAATATTTTAGAGAATCTTCTAAAATCCACAGAAGCACATTAGATGCAGAATTGCCTAACATGATCCTTGTAATACTTTGAAGCCTTTTTTTGCAGTTATTGTAATTTTAAATGCTAATTGGGTTGAGAGAAGATTGGATATTAGAATATTTTGCTGTTCTGGGCTGGCAGCAGTTGCTTTTATATAAAAAAATCACTCAGCTCCCTTCCACACTAAAAGTGTTGATGCAAAGGTTCTATTTTAGTTATTGATTCACTTTAGGTCACTTCGGACTTGGATTTACCAATTTAGACACAGCTGCTCAGTAGCTGTTAATTTTCACACCTTTATACTGTATGCCAAACACATGAAGAGTGTGAATATTGACTAAGTGCTATGCAGTATGTAAAGCCTTTCTGTTTGTCTGTTCATGTGCTGTATCCTTCCCTTTGCTCCCACAATATCCAGTTGTTTCAGTTTTGGGAGGAAGTTTTGGTTATGATAATTTCATATGCAGAGGCTAATTATATTTAAATATTTTTTAAAATTAAAGCAATGGTAACTTGCATTGCGTGTGTTGGGCTTTATCTTGTTTTACATGTTAGGCTTCTTCTCTTCAGTTTCTGTGATTCAGAGATTTCACCTCCCATTTTTTCCCATTTTTTTGGCTGCCCCCAAGTTTTCTTTGCTTTCTGAAATGGTATCTCATTCCCTCCCCATTTTTCCTCTCCCAGGTAGCGCACACTCTCTTTTCTCATTGCATTTCTCTGTCCCTTGTATAATCTCTTGCACTTGCCCTCTCCCACACTAGTTTTCATAGATAATTCATATCCAGCACCTTGGTTATGTGCTTCTTCCTTCCCACTCCTTAATTTGGCCTTGATTTGAGATGTTGGACATACCCTTTTCCTACTCAGCTTTTCTATCCGTGCCTCATCTTTCTCTACATCAGTCCTGCTACATATTAAATCCCCACGCATCCATTTTGAGGCAGAGGTTATAACTAGGGTCCTTGTCCTTCACTCAGCGGTAATAACTGACCCGTTACCATCTGGCTCAGACTTCATCACCACTTATTACATATGCAGCTATTTTTTTTTTTCCAGAATGACTTGTATAACCCTCTCTAGTTCCTCTTTGAAATGCTCACTTTTGTGTACTGTCTATATAAAAAACAACCTTGAAAACAGTGCAATTGTCAGTGTGCTGTGACAGTTTCAGAAATGCACACTGTGTCTTTCTTGGTTTTCTTCTGCTTTCAATTTCCATTTAATCTGGTTGAAGGCAGGCATCATTTATTTTCTGTTTTTGTATAACATCAAGCAGTCCATAATTAGGGCTGCTAAACAGGATGATAGTGTAAGCAATATACCCATGTGTATCTCTTGTATTAAAAACATTTTAGACATTGGTAAAGATACTGAGATAAGGGTAGTGAGATAAGAGATCTATTGAAATAAATCTTTTGATTTACTGTATTTGCTGAAGTTTTGATTAACCAACAGAATAAAAAGACCTGGAGGCTCTCCTGAACTGTTTCTGTAAGCCATTTCCCCCTAAATGAATGGCTCTTGGGATGGATTTTTTTTTTTAACACTATTGAAGATTTTAATTTGTGCTGGGTTTTCACAGGTATTTATCACAACCTGCAGTGGCAATGTGATCTACCACAGAGGTTACTTTGGAAAGCAAACAAATTATCCAAATCCAGGTCTCTAATTCCAAAGTCTGTATGTCCAGAAATTCCAGTCTTCTTGATTTGGATTACAGCATATAAAGAAATTATTTGAACTGACGCATCAAAGTTCCTAACACTTAATATTTTTGACTTTATGAAGGTGCAACAAGATTAATCATCATATCTATTTTTACACTGGGACCTCTAACATGATCCTTGTTTCTGTCAGCTTTTTTTAACTACTAAAAGCCAGCAAATTTTAAACTGATCTTCTCCAAATAATAGTGTGCTCTTCCATATTTTTTCAGACTGTCTGAAATAAGAAAACAAATTTCATCAAACTATTAAAATTCTGTAACCTAGCCATGAAAAGAGCTTTTTTTGGCAGCGGGGGAGGGGGGTATGTGTGTGTGTGGGGTCGAGTAATGGAATGACTTTTTTTCTGTATAATATTGAGGAATAATGACATTTTTTGTATTCTTGATTTCAAAATGGTGATAAACTGACTGCAGTGCAGAGCATACGTCATATACAGAATGAAATAAGATTTTTTTATTTTCCTGATGATAACTCTTAATGTACTTATTGCATAATATGTAAGATTATACAATTACACTCTATCTGCATAAAAATGTCTCCTGATATCCAAATTGCATAGAATTTTTCATAAGTTAAAACATTTAACATTTCCTTTTATCTCCTTTTAATATTCTGCTTTCTTTACATTTATTTTGCCTATTAAAAGAGTACGTTTTAAAAAAATCCCATTTATTCTCTATATAAAATTCATTTGTATACCTCTCCTGCCAGTATTTTAGATCCTGTTTTGAGGTAATGAAAGGCAAACAGTCTTTCTTACTTACATTTCATTAAGAATTATAATACTGCTGTCAGCAGAATGCAATAACTGTAGAAGAACCTTGCTACCAAAAGTCTCTTTTATAACACATTCTTTATAACATATAAATATGAGTCAATGGAACGAGGACATGATTAATGCTAGTGAATTTAAAGATAAGCCTAACTTAGCATGCAGCACATGAGAAGGAAGAAAAGAAATTTTACCACATTTCTTTATGCCAATTGGAAGGGTATCACTAGATCTGTGAAGGCCTGGGAAACAAATTTTTAAAATGCCGAAAGCTCCATCAATTACAGGTCTGGTGTAATTAATGCTGACATATATAGCTGCATTTTAGTGCTCCTCAGCAAGAAAAAAGGAGACAGGCAGTGACTTATAAGGTAGAGGAACAATTGTGCTCTGCAAAACAACACAGCAAATTGATCTAAGCTGAATAAATTGCAAAAGTTAACTTTCAGAACTAGAGCTGTTACTTAATTATACAAAAGGAAAAAAATCACTTTAAAATTAATAGATATTTTGTATTTATAGTGCTAAATGGAAATAAAAGTGCTCAAGGTTATAACAAGGAAATCTAATGGATTACAAAATGTCTTTGAGTTGCCAATGCCACAAGGTGAAAGACCTGGTGCCTGGGGGTATTGAGTGAGGTGAGGAGAGTAAATATCCCACGTCTGTGTAAGACTCAGGTACATACAGACCAGTCAAGTATTTGCACCAAGAAAGCAAATTGAGGCTGAAAGGAGTCTGGAGCAGAACTGCTATAATGACTTAACTGTGTCTATGTAAAGAAGAAGAGAGGATCTTAGCCTGAGTTGGAGGGAAGTGGAAGGCTCACATGGATGTGTTGTATATTGAGAGGTAAGATGTAAACTGCAAATAAAGGAAGTAACTTAACTTATATAAGAAGAAACAAGAGAAACTATCAGTTAGCAATGTGTGACAGGAATTAGAAGAACATTTCTGACCCTTAGACCTATAGTGGAATAGTAGATATATTGATTATTCTATCTATTTTTCTATCTAAAAAAAATGAGGCAATGGCAGCTAGTTTGTGAAGGTGATATACAACTTGTTTGCTCTTGATATCTGTTCTGTTGCCCTAGAAATTTACCTTTTACCCTGTTCTCATGTTTTTGAGTATGCTTGGGATGGGGGAAGCAATTATAACACCAGAGACAAAGTAATGATTTTTCCAAGCCTTTATTTGCTGGAGAAGGAAACAAGGTCCTTACACCACACCTGCAGTTCCAGGCTGAAAAAGGCACACTTATGGTGAGAAAAGGTTTTGGTTTTTTGTTTAGTAATTTTTCTGGGAAAGATGAATTTAGAATAACTTTAATTTTTAACCCACACAATGCTTGTAAAAGAGGGCAGCTGGGATCGAAAGAAGGAGGTAGAGAAGGGAGAGGCCTAGATAAGATTTTCTTTTGAGCAAATGAAAATGGAGAAAAGAGGTCCTTGAGCTGGGTCTGGCAGGTATGCCTTTTGAAAAATGCATGGTTTATGGAAGCATTCCTTGAGTTTGTGTTAGCAAGATTGTGACACACTTGTCTTGAATGAAATTTGGCACAAACAGATTTACAGACCTCTGGGAACAAAATAACTGCTTCAGAAGGCAGGAAACACTTCCCTTGCGGACAAAATGAAAGCAATTGCTGAGAAGCAATATATGTTTCCTAGTTTCCTTCTAGATTGCTGAATACTGGCTGTTGCTGGAGGCAAGACATTGGACTTGATGTATAAATGGTGCAATTTATTATGGGAGATCCTATTAGTCAATTTGCTTTAAATTGAAGTACTACAAAAACACATAAGAACCAGTTATATCATAGAAAAAACTGTGAGAAAGTGTGCTGCCGAAGTTCTTGTATAATAAGTAGAAAATGAAATACCACATAATGATCTGGATTTATGTATTACAAATACAGAATTGGATTGAGGAAATGTAAATAAATTTCATATATGCTTCCTTTACCACTGAACAAATGTTCAGTGTCTCTGAAGGATTGGATTAAGTGTGTTGAAAAAGGAAAACACCCTTTGGTTTAGTTATTAAATTGTGCTTACCTGGATCCAAGATTACATTCTCTGGTGGGTGAGCTGGATATATTGTTGTCTTCCTGTAGCATATCTAAGTGCCATTAGGCAGGGGGGTTTTTGTAGCCCATGCTGTGGAAGGTTTTTTTTTTAAAAGATGGTTATCTACTAGTTGCTACTTTGCGAAGTGTGCTCTTAAAATATTATCTTGTACACTGATTGCAGTGAATGGGTTAGTGCAACACATTTGCGTTATTAAAGTTAATGACTCATTTCATTAGTAGTGATACTGAAGAAAATTTAAAGGGAGATTTCCTGTTTTAATTGGAGGATTGCACAGTTAAAAGGTGATCAGTATCATTATGGTAGAAATGTTGGTATCTACAGGCCTAGGATGACAGAAGACATCTATGTTTTGCACATTAGTAAACCTTCTTTCATGTACATGTTATATTTTCAAAGATTTCTTGAAATCAGTACTTCAAGGGCAGTTTTAATTTGTTGTGTTCTATTAAAGTAAAAAAGATGACCTTACTTTTTATTTGTTGCTAAATAGTTGCTTCTGTTGAAAGGAGGAATAGAAATTCTTGTCTGTGGTTTGGGACACAGTAAAAACTAGATGGGCAATCACATGGACGTGCAATTTCTTTTCTGCCCCCAGAAATCCCATTCTCCATCTATGTGAGTGTGCCTCCAGGCTGGTCTCTCCAAAGCCCAGTGGTCCATGGGGGAACACTACCCCATGAAGGAGCGCAGCACTGAGTTTGGGCAGGACTTCCTCTTCTGTCAGTAACTCATGAATGGCTTCTTTTTAGGGCCTGAACGGCTGATTTTGTTTAATCCCAGACTATTTATCTTTTACAATCGTATGTTGTGAATATTATATCGTGTGAGTTCAGTGGTAAAATGAGTACTTGAGACATGGAAACTTGCATTATCTGACAGGATTAGGCAGTTTGCGAATTCCTGTTCGTGGCAGCCTGACTCCTATCCAGAGAAAACTTTTCTTTCCCCCAATTCATTTGTTGGTGATACTCTGAGTTCAGGCGGTTTCTGCTATTTTGTGTCTTCCCCCTTATGCTCTTGCATCTTGGCTGCAGGCTTTTCACAGCAAATTTTGCTTTATCCTCTTCTTCCTTATAAATGACTATGCTGCTTTAGTGAACTGTGAAAGGGGAGGGTGAGGAGGAGTGGATGTAGCACATGTTTCTGTGTTTCCAATGCTTTCTCTGTTCCATTAGAGAAGCTCTCAAGAAGTGCATTGTGCTGTCTTAGCATAATGTGCAGATTGATGCCTTCCTGTGAATGCTGCGTTTTGTAATAACTCCTTGATTGTTATTTAGAGGTGTCTCCTTCTACAGTGGTCATGTTTGATTTGAAGCCAGCTGTGGCATGGGAGA
The DNA here is from genome assembly GCF_000691975.1 of Corvus brachyrhynchos. Lineage (NCBI taxonomy): Eukaryota > Metazoa > Chordata > Aves > Passeriformes > Corvidae > Corvus > Corvus brachyrhynchos. Next base: position 398,849 of record NW_008235715.1, on the reverse strand, counting down.
CTCCTTCGGTCACCACCTTTCCACTTACATGCTCTGATGAGACATGGTTCCCATGACACTGTAGCCTGAATCAATTTCAGGGGGCTGGGTGTGCACGTGAGGCATTCCT
>NW_008235715.1:358593-398711 GCF_000691975.1 Corvus brachyrhynchos | reverse complement strand
AAAGGGTCTTGCAAATTTGTTAATACGTTTGTTAACTGTTTGCCTGATCATTTCCAGGGAGTTAGATGTATGGAGAGGAGGGAGTTTCTCTGACTTCTTTAAAGAAGACTGTTGTATAACGATTTATTCTGGTGGTAGTTTGGTAGTTGGCAAGATTTTTAGCTAATCTGCTGTGTGAAGTTATCCCTGGGTGGGTTAGACAATACTCTAAAAGTTGACAACTAGGATATGAATATTTTCTCCTAAAGTGTTTCTTGAAATGTGTTGGATTAGTATGTAAGTTCTGTGACATTTCTTTGCAGAACAATTCCAGACTCTTGCATTCTTAAAAAATACTCTGATAGATGAGGTCTCCAATTCCATTCATGCCATAACCTCTCCTTTACTTTTAATTCTGCATGCAGCCGTTTTTAAATGTGAGGTGACCTGTCATGTCTTGTATTATGTTTCCTCCGAGCAATCTGCAAACAAAACATCTTTTAAGTTTTCACAATCAAATCCTGATTTTATGCAAACCCCAGAATTTTAATAAAACCAAACTGTTAAATTGTAACTTTGACATGTGGAATGAGATCTGTTGAATCAAGCTATGTATATTTATATTGTTTGGGGTTTTTTTCTATTGTCATATCATGTTTCATGCAATTTTTCTTCTTACAGAAAAAAATGAGCACTATAAATATTTTATATGATAAACAAAGAAAAACAGTTTACTTCAAAGTTACTTTTCGAATTTTTGTTTTCAACAGTCACCGGTTTAAGGAGTAGAAGTTTGATGGCCTATCTCCTAAATCTACTGCCATATTGACATATTTCCTTACAGAGTGACTCTTGTAATTGAAACTGCTTAATGAAAAGGTACTTAATCTCTCTCTAGGTTATCACACAAGCTTATCACACAAAATGATTACTCATCAATCTTACCTGAATGGCAGATCTAAGAGCGGCACTGAGTGTTATGGACTGCAGTTTCCAGAAAACCTTGATAAGAGTTTTCTAAGACGCACTACATGTTAGAATTGTGTTCAGCACAATTTTCTTAAGATTCATCATTAGCAATGGTACATCCTGTACCTGCATATGCTGTGTACAAGGAGAAGTCTTTCATTTCAAATTGCCTTAACAGAGGATTGCAGGTCAAAATACTAAATTAATTAAAAATGTAATATTCAGAAGCTCTAGCATTTTTTATGTCCTTCAGGTATCACATTGCTGAGAGGGAAAAATGGAGAGTAAGGACATGTAGACCATAGAGTTACCCTAGACATGAAAATGTACTTTTTATCCTTGAAAGGAAATTATAAAAAAATATATGTGAAGAACAAGATGAGGGATTTGGAGCTTCCATTGATGTGGAACATGACAGAAAAAGAGAAAAAAATTTGGATAAATTAAATGAAAAAGTGGGAGACTTTTCATGTTATAAACAGTTCCTTTGTTACACAGTATTTATTTAAGCTGTGAAGTGGCAGACCCTTAATAGGACCAACACATAATAAGTAATTCTTTCTAATGTAATATTTTTGAAGAGCTATTCAATGGCATATTTAGAACTTCATCAACTGTCAGTTATAGACCAGATTAACGCTCTCACTGTGGGCAGTGCTGACATATTACATCCATTGGTGGCTTCCCTTAGCTTCCTAGGCATATCTGATATGAGCAGAGACAGGTTATTGGAGTTCAGTAAACACGTTTTCTGATTTGATGATAATTCTTTTATTTCTGAAGGGAAAATACTCTGTCTGGGGTCTTGTGTATGAGTTTCATAGGAGAGATGAAATTGTGTTGTGCTCAGCAGAGGAGATTTCCATTACATCTGCCCACATCATTCTGAAGCTGTCCTTCAAATTGTTTCTCTCACTCTCTGGATCTCCCTTTTACCTCTGTGCTATCAGTTATAACTCTGCAGAATCATGCCTCATAATTTACTTACAAACACTTTAAAGACTCACAATAATTTTTTTTTTGTTGTGGAACTGAAAAATGTTCAAATCTGTAATCCAGTCCTGAAACTTTAATTTTTTTTTATCTTTTCTACTTCTCCCTCTTTCTTATTTCCTCATACTTTTTTCAGGTATTTCAGTTCAATCACAAAATCTTTTCTGCTTAAGGATTGAAAAGGGTCGAGTTTTGGGGATTTTTTATTAGTTAGAAGCTTTTCTCTTTGTCCCGCTCCTCGGTCTTTAGAAGTTGTCAAATATAGGAAAACTTTCACAGCAATTCAAGAGCAAGGCTCTGAAAGATAATTATTTTTGTGTCCATTCATAGTCAAGCAGAAAATCAAGGAGAAAAATTTAATTGCACTCATATATAGCATTTCGTGAAAACTCTGTGTCTAATTACAGTGGGGAACACACAGCAGGGACACTAGAAAGAGGAGACACCTTTAAACCCTTCATCTTTGAAAAGGCCTTTTGTGACCAGATATCATCCAAGTTAAGAAAGAAGTCTCCTGGCAAGTTATACCCCATTAAATGTGTCATCAGTGAGTAGGTTGCCTGTGAAGCATTTGTCACAACACACATATTCTGCCTAATTATTAATAGAAAGTGTATTTTTTCTCAGTTTTTTTTTTCTAATTAACAATCTTCTATGTTTTAAGACTGCTTGGCAGCTTGAATACTTAGTATGACACTGTGATAACACGTGCTCTCTTCTCAGTTGAAGAGCCCGGATGAAAAATTTGGTTAATGCAAAAGATACTGGACTTCTATATTTTGTCCCACATGTTACCCAAAATAAATTATTCTTCTCTTTTACACATTTGTTATGGAATTCTCTGATTGTGGAACAAATGTGTTGCTATAAAAATGGTAGCATATATGCTTCTTATTCTGGAAAGTGTAACACAAAATGGATTCATGGAGCACTAGAGCAAATTGACATTATAGTAACCACCAAAAATGCCCTCAATTGCCTCTCAGGGATCTCTAACTAAGGAGCAAAACTTTGACCTGTTACCATTGACCATCGTTCTGGATCTAATACAAAAACTCCAGCAAAAATAGCTGAAAAGTAAATATATATTATTAGTTACTTTTTTCATAATACTTTCACTTTTTTCTTCCCCTGTTCTTTTTTTTCCCATCTAAAGTATTTACAATATTTACAAGATTTTTCAGGCTCTCTTGGGATAGATTGTGTTGTATTCTGAGCATTTTGGATCTAAGTGCAAGATATCTGTGCATTCATAAAATTGTCTGCAATAACTCTGCCCAAGTTGCTGAAATTATGTGGACATTTCCACTGCTCTTTAGACATTTCAATTCTATCTGTCAAGTTAGGGAACTAACTGACGGTTTAACTAAGAGCCTGCTAGGAAGCCTGCAATTTTGAACAAAATGATCCAAAAAACTGAGGTTGCTAATGAAAAATTCTGACATTCAATTTCTGGAACTACCACTGAAGTCTCTTAATCTCAGCAAATATTTACACGGACTGACTTCCAAGTATTCATAAATAGAAGAAGCATTTGTAGAGCCACTCTTGTACTTCATAAAAAGAAAGGCATCAATAACATATACTAAAATATCTGTGACATAGTGCTCCTTTGATAGTTTGGAATGCCTTGCACTGGAGGAAAGGATCTCAACAAATCCTGAGACTGAATTTATAGTTGTGAATAACTGCAAGCATCCTGTGTATGTACTGTTTTTGCATGACAGATAAAGGGAAGTGCCAGATATGTCATTGAAATTTTGAGCAAAGCTTTTTTTCAATGTCCAGTTCATTTTATGGACTTCCTTGTTCCTTCACGTGTTCTCATTGTATTACCTTGGCATCTGGGCTACCTGTATGGTATTTAGCCTTTTTGAGAATCTCCAGTTTTTCTTTTTTTTTAGTGCAGGTGTTTCAGCCAAGTGAATCTTGGTCACATAGTGGTCAGACAAAGATTTTACTCAAAAATAATGCAGTGCAAGATTCGTGAGTCTTTGCTAATAGTAATATGATTTTGATTGTCCTTTTGGTAACTGAGACATTTGTTTAGTAGTCAGGCAGATGTTAACTGTCCTGTCAGGCACAGGTGATCCTTTTAGAGCTTTGGAAATATACTTGTAATGCTGTTGCATTACCTGTGTTCATCTCTGGTGTGGAAAAGCTCAGTCTGTAAAGCCATTCTTAAAACAGAAATTGTCATTCGAAACCCAAGTTCTGCTTTAGAAGGAGCGACTGAAATGACAGTAAGGAGGGCAAGAAGAAAGACTGCAGGTCCCAAGGAATTAAAAGGGCTAAGTACAAAGCTTGTCATCAGAGCCAGATTCATGGGAACACTCTTGTGGGAACTCCTTATAGCTTGACTGATTTTCCCTTCACCCCAAATTCATGTACAAAGACTGAAGGGAGAAAGTAGAGAGGCTTGTGTGAACTCACAGCTCATATTACTAAAATGATTAGTTTATTAGTTTATATAATTAGGGAACTGAATTCTTTACATTATAAGCTTGATCATCTGCCATTTATGTCTTAACATTTCAGTTTTAGAATGAAGAATTTTGCATGTAGATTTCTACCATCTTCTCAATAAATAAAGAGGCACATCAATGACAATACCACTGGAAAACCCATTTGAATGTGCCTAACTTCATTACAATATGATGTGACATTAGCAGCTATGAATTACTGGAAGAGTATTTGCAAGATGAGGAATCCTGCTGGTCCAGATGGGATGCAGATTAAATGGCCAAGTTCATTTCCCAGCTGGGAGCTCCAAAGGGACTCTGAAAGAAAAATCACTTACCAATTACAGTACTGCACTGAAAACATTTAGTCCCTTAGTTAATAAGGACAAAGGGACACATCAAAGCTGCTGAAGGATAATTATCATGAGGAGACAGGGTGTAGCAGAATGTGTCTCCTCAGATGCTGCTTGTTTTCTGTTCCAAGCTGGCATGCTGGAGAGCAGGTGCTCCTGCTCAGGAAATCTCTACAGCAGAAACACTGGCTCTGGTCTTTGGGACCACCAAATGATTTTGTCATCCTGACATCTGAAACCCCTGAATGCACACTTTGTCCTATTGCATCCTTTTCACAGGGCAGAAAATCAGGTTATGTGTCATGCTCAGAGAACTGGAGGAGGACATATGCTTAAATGACAACTGTTTTAGTGACTGGATAAGAATGTGCACCATGACTAGCCAACAAGACAGATACTAGGGTATTTGCAGCGCTGTAATTCATTTGTGCTTTTCTTCAAGGCTGAACAGAACCCATCTCTTACATGCATGTTTTCAGTTAACGAAAATAACTGCGGATAATGTCAGCTTACTAATGGGTCCAAAGATAGAATTTCTTTTGCCTGTTTGACAGACTTGATTCTTCTGCACAAACCCATGTCTTGCCTGGCTGTGCCTGGAGGCAGATACACTGCTCCATGGGATTCTTCACTTCTGTTGATGGGTGCTGTTCCGCCAACACATTAAGCTGTTTCTGTAGATAAATCATGCACAAATAAAAGAGCATATGTAAAATCTTAATCCTGTTTCAATGTGTATGAAGCAGTATTTCTAAAATAAGAACCCCTTTCCTCCTACGCTGAGTCTTTGGATATCATTTGGGTCTGAACCAGTTGCATATTTCATTTTGATAAACATTCCTGAAGGAAGAGCCAGACACTTCCTCGTTTGTTTAATTTTAATCACTGCAGTGAGCTTTATTGAAGGAAGACATTGGAACAATCTACCTCTGCTGGCATCCCACAGCAGTTGGTGCTCCTGAGTGAAGTATTTAGAGCCTCCAGGGAGTGGTGAGATGCAGCTCACATGGTCCCATGTGGAAACTGCTGCCAGGTCTCTGTCCTTCACAGGGAATTTGTAGAGGCCTGGCAGTTAGCTGCTTGAAAAAGCAGGATGGAGCAAAGGCCCACTAGTGCCTTTGGAGGGACAGCTGGCCCATCTGTGCACCTGAAGAAGAAACTAAAGGGTGAAGTTATAGGCCCAGCTGCCTAAAACTAGGTTTATTAGGTGAATTAGTTCTGAGGGAGTTAAGTGGTGTTGTTAAGTATTATACTCCTATATAAATACCACAACAACATATGTAGCTGGCCCTCAACATGGAATGAGAAATACTAATGATCCCTCTCCTCTGTTATTTTCATTAGACGCTGTGTCCAACCCTTGGCTTGAAGACCTATTGTAGACAAAAGGGTAATTAAGCAGTTTAGCCCTCCTGACCCTCATCAGGACATGGATTCATTGCACGGATATGTTATTCATGTTTTTTTGGCAGTTTATGTTTTCCTGAATTCTGGAACATGTATGGGATCAAAGAGATTGCTTGGTTTACAGGCCTTCTTGCTCTGACAGTTTCTACTCTAATGGAAATTTTTTGTAAAACAGATTAGATGTTAAAAGTGGTAAAATGTGTTAAACAACATAATTTGAATGAACAAAGCAAGTCACAGTGGTCATAGTGTGTGTTCTTTTTACAGTTAGTTGATATGCTGTAACTGGAATATTTTGATGAGGAGAAGAAATCTTTGTACCATAAGGATTTAATGAGCAATTAAACATTCCATGACTCTCTTTAAATGAAATAAAAGCCTGCAACAATCTCAGAAGTCAAAAAAATATTTATTTACATATTTAATTGTTAACAGTTTCTATTAGTCTTGTTATAGATTTTGAATCAGGATGCCACTCAAAATTCAGAAAAATGGAACTGGCCCTACTTTACAGACCTGACGATATATAAAGACATAATTGTCAGGGTGCAAAAGATTTTACTTCAGGTTAAGCTGAAAAGGAAAGATTTTATTTTGGTTTTCTTGCAAAATATTCATATGTGGAATGCAAATTTGTATGCAAAACATCTAATGGGGTATTACAGTGCAGCTCATGTAAGACAATACTATTAAATCCATACAGAATATTGAAAATGGGTAAATGGAAAAAAATCCAGCACCCAAATTTACATAGAGTTATAGGTTCTGTAGGTACTCGATCCAAAGCTCAGTGTTGTTTCTCCATTTCAGGCAGCAGACTTCAGTATCAGCCGTCACTGAGTATCCTAAGTGTATCTGAAATCCTGCAGTGATGTAAATGCATTGTTAAAGTTCTTTTACTGTCTCTTGCCTGTTAAAATCTTCCCTTGAACTGTATTTTTCTGTTTTCTGAAGACTGGGAGGATGTTTTTCTTTCTTTTCAAATGGTTTTCTGTATGTCAGCTATAAAAATTCTAAGAATTTCAGCTTCTGCATGTTTGCAGTAAGTGACCTAGTTCATTGTAGAAAGAGGTTAAAATTAGCCTTCATAAAAAAAATCTATTTTCATCTCATAGAATATCTTTTAGCCCGTGTCTTTTTGTATTTCATAAAGTGTCTATCTCTTCATGCTTAAGAAGCTGGTGTTGTTTTGCTTAGCTTTGATCAAGTCATGCTCATTCAGACCATGACAACCTTAATTACATCCAGAGATATGATAACAAGGCAGGCTTTTTCTGCCTGGTATACTTAGTATCTTACAGTATATCATTGATCCAGATTTTAAAAGATTATGTATTCCTTTTTTTTTGTAAAAAATGATCATAAAATGAAGGTTGCTGGTGTTTTTTTTTGTTTTCCATTTTAACACGTCTGTATATTAGCATTCTGAGATAAGTAGAGCTGTGTGGTATTTTCACACTTTATGGTTAAAAATTACACATGCACTGTAAGAAGTCTCAGCTCACAATTCCTGTCTGCCCCATGTGACTTTTTATGACATGCAACTTGATAAGTTTATGCTGATCATATTCTTGGTTAGTTTTGCTAACTATATTTCATCATTGTTATGGCTAAGGCTTGCTATCTCCTGGCTTCAAAACAATGATGCGCTGCATTCTGTATTCTTCTTTTTAGGAAAGCTGTAACTGCATGGGAAAAGGATTTGTGTGCTTTTGCAAACACATGATTGCCTGAGAGCTTTTTGAGCTGTCTCAGAAGCCATAAAAACATTTACTGTTTTTTTCTGGATCAGATTTCAGCACAGGTGTAACTCTATGTGGTCCAATGACAGGCAGGAGATGGAAAATATGACACTACTGCTTACAGATTTGCTTTTAATAAAATAGTTGCTTTTGATTGCCAAATCCAAGTATAAAAAATTTCATGGAGAAGAGATCATATGATATTTCTGCAGAAGACCTCCCTTCTTAACAAACACTACTGTTCATTTCTTTTCTCTGTCTTTGAGCAGCGCTTAAGTCTCAGCCCAAGATTAGATCCTGTGTTGTGTGGACATGTATATGAGTGATTGCTCAGAAGCTGCTTTTTTCCTCCTCCTGAGTAGCTATCAGAATTCATAGAATAAGTGTTTGTGGAGGATGTGGGGCTTGACCCCATTCATTATCTTGCTGTAAGTGAGCAAAACAGGGCAGAGACAGTCTTAATTCAGCCCATGAACAGTGGAACTGACAGTCAGGGAAACTGATCTGTGTTTAGCAGTGGTCAGTCCAGACTACTTTCCCATGGAGAAGGCAAAATACCATTTGGTTTTCTTTGACATAGAAAAACAGAGGTTTAACTTTTATTTTATGCCCACAAGAGTAGTAAAAGAAATGCTGAAAAATCAGCTTGTTTCTCAGTCTTTCTGCTGGGTAGGACGTCGTTGCTAGCTTTCCCACTCACTTCACTCTAAGAGTAATTACCCTACCTTCATTAGTACCTCATTTATGCTGCAATAAACCCCAGAGACCTCAGCAATATTTAGAATTTATTTTCCTATGCATTCCTATACGAAAAAATAAGGAAGGAAAAAGGACTTTGCTTAAAAGAGCACACAGGTTTCATGGTCTAAATTTAATTTTCCTCACCACACTAACAATTTGGGTCACAGGTATTGTCCTTAATGAAAAAGAAGAAAGCTGACAATCCCTTTAGGACTCGGGCCATACCTCTGTGAAAGTGTGCAGCACGGAATTTTGAGAATCATATGTCCTCTGTGATTCAATATGTTGCCCCCTACCTATTTAATATAGAGGAAGTGCATTTGTATGCACAGTGATAGTTTTCAGCTTTCTGTCTTCATCCCCATAAGTCAGGAAAACACTACATATGCATGAATTTCAGTCCTGCTCAGGTGTCTTGGTTGACCATGTGTTGAGTGGAGATGGTAAAAGAACTGGGTTCTTCACCTGCAGTGTCATCATTCCAGGACAGATGAAACATAAGCCAGCTGGTGAAAACAGTTGGTTTTGCAGAGGGTCAGCTGCTTAGCAGCATGCCATGTAGGAAATATCACTTTATTTTATGCTTGGCATATTTTAAGTTTTGAAGATTTCATTAATTTCAGTGACAACACAGAAACATTCCAGGACCATGCTGCAGCAGTGATAGGATTTACTGTTAAGCATAATTTTACTGAAGAAATTATGATGCACTGAGGAGATATGAACTTTCCTGCAGATGTTCCTAAGGGGTTAGATTTGGGTCTAGGCTTGTTGTTAAACAGAAGTTCAGGAAAACAAAAGAGTTTCATAAACTCCTTTTTAGTTGTTAGGCAAACAATTACATGACCAGGTTGGTTTTTTTTTCCTTTTAATTTGAGGTAGAGTTGGGGAGGTTGAGGTATTTTGCATTATGTGAAGTGTTTCTGGCATTAAGCTATTAGGGAGACCAAGATTGGTTTACCCACTAGGTCATGGTAAGTGAATGCAGATGCAAAGACTCTGTCAATTGTGTCAGTGGTGAAGACTTTACCACACAGATTGTGAAAAATTAGAGGAGGGCAGGAAACAATTTATTTTTCTAACAACCTATTTCACATTTACAACTTGTACCTGCTGAAGCTGAAAATGCTCCCGTTGTTCTGTCCTTTCGCTGCTGCCTGTCTCTCTTCTTTATTTGACAGATATTCAACACTTGAGGCCTCAAGTTCAGATGTGTATTATTAACAGCAACCATTATGGTCCCCTGGGGATTAATTTTACATAGTGTGTGTGTGTTTTCACAATAGTTTCAAGATGCTGGAATGCAGATATATTTCTAGTAAAAAAATAGTTTAGACAGGTTGATTCATTTAGCTACCCAGCAGGGTCTGATTGCTTTTCTAAAGTTAATCCCCAGTGAGGATTTTCCCAACATAAAAATACTACAGTAGCTCTTGCTATGAATGAAAGTAGTTGTTTTTTTACAGAGAAATGAGTGAAATTTTAACTTTTTCCAAATTCTTTATTTAATTGAATTTTTTCAAGTCTCTCACAGTGACATCCCTTAATCAAATAGATGCTTCCAAGATACTGTCCCAGCCATGCCCTGTTTTTAAAGAACTAAAATCCCTGAATTTTCTGAGGAAATGAGAAGATTTTTTTGCCTTGTTCAGAGTCAGGGTGTTTTTTTGGTTCAAGTTTGTTAGGTTTGGGGGATGTTTGGTTTCCTTGCTTCATTGCAGCTGACAAAGCAAAAAGACCCCTTTGTCCCTGTGTTCAAGCTGTGTGTGAACTCTGGTGGAATTCTGAACAGGTAAAACAACACATAGCACATCCTGCAGATGTGCTAATAAGAAGCTGCTCTGTTGTAGACTTTCCCAGCAGCAATTATGAAACAGAGATGGCACGTAAATGTTTTTAGTGGTGGTGGCGTGTAAATGGTGTTTGATACTCTCAAAACAAAAATTAAATGTTACATTTTTGTACTCTCATGGGGGACTGATATGCAGATTAAGGTTTCTTATGTATGTATGGGTTGCACTTAGGCAAAATCTAATCTAAATTAGATTTCAATGGTGACTTTGATAACAGAACTGCAGCAAATGTAATAATTTTTCACATATCTGTTGAGAAGTAGTTGAGAGGTTTAAAGAGACAAAAGTAGCTCAAGAAAAAAATTTTGTGTTGTGTAGCCCAACCTTGGTTGCAGTGCAAGTGTAGGAGCTCAGAGGAGGGTGGGAAAGCCTGCAGGGAGGCAGGAGGTATGAATCTGCTTATGCATGCTTCTCAGTGCTTCAGCCCATCTGATGCCACTTAGACCCACCAGGCTGTCTCTGGGTTGCAAGAGGCTCGGGTGGGGTATGTAGGATTTTCCTTTCACTTCCTTTCCCCAAACAGGGATGGGCACAGGATTGTCTGGCTGGCTCTGTACAGGATTTTCTGTACTGGAAAAGTACTGCACAGTGCCACTGAAAGCAATCTTTAGGGTGGCAGTTTCATGAAATGCCACTATGGGCAGTCACAAAAGACAGTTTTGAGCCCCTTTTTCAATTTGATGTCTTAGGTGATATGTAACCTTTCTGAACAGTGTAAATGGTTTGCAACAGGTCTGGAGCAATTGGTCTGACAGTTATTGATGGTAGCAGTGAGAGAAACTGCAGATCCTGCTCTCCCCTCCCAAATTCCTCCCTTAGTTAAGCACTATTCTAACACATCTATATTGTAAATATTACGTAGTTTTAAACGACATAATCAGAATTCTCTTTAAACAACTATCTTTAAACAACACTCTCCATATTATAGCCTTTACTGAAAAACTTACTCCATTTTGAAATTAAATATTGATTAGAGTTTAATCGATTTCAAATTTTCTAATTGATATGGTCTAACTGAAAGTCAGAAAGTGGCTCAAGGAGCAGCTGGAATGGTGTTGACTTGCAATAAAATTCATTATTGGCAGAGGGTGGCAAGCCCAGGAGTAAGGAATGTTTTTTAAAGGCAGTATGAGTCTTCTCTTCTTGAAATACTTCCCAGTACTTGCTAGCTAGCATGAACCACAACTGCTACAGCATGGCATGATTAAACCTTTTTGACAGTTAGCTAGTGTACAGTGTGTTCCCTTTAATTTATTCTGACCAGTTGGATTAAAGAGGTCATTCTCAAGTAGATGTTCCTTGCAATAGCACCTTGACAGCCATTTTGCTAGTGTTCTACCTACAGCGATGTCTGTTTTGAGTTTTATTCAAGAAATCCAAAATAAATATCCTGTGGACGAGATGATAGCTTATTTTTAGGCTAATTTAAATTTTTGATCACTTCAGAATCTCTATCTTGTTTCTAAGTAGCAAACAAATATTAAGGATTAGAATTTTCTTTTAAATTGCAAGGTTACTTAGGTGTAGAACTAAAAACAATTATAAAAATAAACTTTCAAATTTTTAAATATTTGCAATGTGTGGGAACATCTGTCTTGGCTCTTTATAGTTATATAACAGTGATCAGGTTGACTTTTACCTCACAAATTCTCAAAAGATTCCATGTGAAATTCTACCAAGCAAGGAAATGTATATATTTTAATAGTCATATCCCCTTAAATTTGAGGAAAAGTAGATGTAACCTTGACACAAATATTAATGTAAAACCTTAAGGCAATACTGGTGCATTTTAGCAACCTTAATTAGCATCTCAGAAGGAATGCTTCCAATAAATCGTCAGGTAGTGCTATGTGAATGGCTTCAGACAGTGAATTTGCCATTAGTTTCATGAGAGATAAAATAGCTGAGCAGGAAAACAGCAGCTAGACTTCATTGTGGGTTTAGAAGCAAGTCACATTTGGAGGCTGGTGAAAGAATAGTTTGGTGTAATAACAAGGCAGTGTATTACCCAACAAAAAACCTGTAAGTGTCTTGTATGTGTGGGAATGAAATGAAGTTTAGGACTGTGATGCTTTGTCCACAGAAGAAGAAGAAAAGCTTGTATTTTTTTCCCAAAATTTTAAACAAAAGTTTTCAGTCTATGAAATTAAGCCATAGTCTGATTGCTACAGGGTCTCAGACTGACTGACAGCTCTATTTTGTTTAAAACTCTTGCCCCTTGACCTGTCACTACAGGCCTCGGTAAAACGTTTCTCTTCCTCTTTCATGAGCTCAGTTTAGGTACTGGAAGGTGCTATAAGGTCTCCCTGGAGGCTTTTCTTTTCCAGACCAAGCAACCCAACTGTCTTAGCCTGTGCTCACAGCAGAAGTGCTTCTGCACTTGGACCATTTTTGCAGCCCTCCTCTGGACACACTCCAACAGATCTGTGTCTTCTTTTTGCTGGACACCCAGACCTGGATGCAGTTCTTCAGGTGGGTTCTCACAGAAGTGAAATAGAGGGGGAGAATAACCTCACTCAATCTGCTGGCCACACTTTTTTTCGTGCAGCCCAGGATGTGATTGACTTTCTGAACTGCAAGCACAAACTTCTGTCTCATGTGCAATTTTTCATCCACCTGTACCCTCAAGTTCTATTCCACATGGTTGCTGTCAATTCATTAATTCCCACAATCTCTCTTGATAGTGGTAATTCCCCTGATCCAGGAATAGGACCTTTCACTTGGCCTTTCAGAACTCCATGAGGTTCGGATGATTCCACTCCTAAAGTCTTTCAAAGGCCCTCTGGTTGGCATCCCTTCCCCCCAGCAAATCAACTGCACTACTCAGCTCAGGGTCGACTGCAAAATCTTGAGGTTGCACTCATCCCCACTATGCTGCTGCTGAAGGTATTAAATAGTAACAGTCTGAGTACAGAACCTTGAGGGACACCACTCATCTCTGGCTTCCCTTTGGGCATTGAGCTATTAACTGCAACTATTTGGATGTGGCCATTCAGCCAATCCTTTTCCAACAGTTCATCCATAATTTCATCAATTTATCAGCAAGAATGCTGTGGGGGACTGTATCAAAGGTGTGACAGAAACCTAGATAGATGACATTCACAGTTCATCCCTTGCCCACTGATGCAGTTACCATAATCCTAAATGATAAACATTTCAAATCACACATCTAGATATAGAAATCTATTAAAACTCACAAAAAACTTATTATTTTTTTTTTGTAAAGTATTAAAAATGTAAGTAAGAAAGTACAGAATATTAAACCAGTAAGTTCCTTGACCAGTAACTATGACTTGTTAGGATTTTTGAAAATGTTTAAATTTTCCCTTTTTGAAAAAGAAAGGAAATTAAGATTTCATGGAGAGAGGAAGTTAGTCGCAACTTTCACAGTGCCTGATGTTTTTTAGAAGAGCATTTACTTTCTCTTCTTTTCTCCTCTCCTTTCCTCTCCTCCCCCTCCCCTTCCTCCCTTAAGACACAACAGCAGTTCTGCCACTTGTGTATGTGCAACCACAGGCTTCTTCCATATAAAATCCCACTATTTTAAGAAATAATTAATTAAGACATAATTATATATTACTGGCCACTTTAGAAAACAGTAAATAGTCTGAGTGAATCTTAACTGAACTAAAGGATGGCAGCAATGAAGGCATAAACATGTGTGTGTGACCACCGCATAGTCCTAATACCACGGACTTTATACAGAGAGGAGTTTGGAATTCTAAAGTACCTATATAATAAGTAACTCCAGATCCTTTTGCACTTTATTCATATCCTCTTCCTCTCCTTTGTGCATTTCAGAGTGTGTCTAATTCCTGTCTTTCACTGAATTCTTGTTGTAGGTGCAGTCATTAGACAGGACTATTTAAAAACCTATGTGCTATAATTCTCACTGACTTTGTGGGTTGTGTGTCAGAGCCAAATAAGAGCATATGTGTTTAGCAAGAGATGAAATCAGGTTTTGTCCTACAAAAATTCCAGTCCTATAGAATTTTCAGTCCCAGCATCATTCTTATGTCATCCTCACCAGCAGAGGTACCCTGACAATATTGCCCTCAGTAGTGGCCTTAACTTTAACATATCCAAATCATGGTGCCTGCACATTCACATGTGATACTTGTATTTCAGTGCATAGGGGTTGAAAGTCACCTTGCCTTGTTTGTAAAGACTAAGCAGAAATGCAGACTTTCCCTCCCAGTTTTTTATGTTAGAAGTTCTCTCCCTAACACTTCTTATGCAAATAATTCTGATTCTTTAAGGTGGAATGAAGCGATTTAATTGTTCAGGTTATAAGCACTGATTTTCTTCTTTTAAGTATGTTCTTCATTTGGGTCATGTGGGAGGAGTATGAATGAATCTAATTTTCATGAAAATTCTTATGCAGATTTATTTGAAATCATGCCCCATATCAGAGATGTCCTTAATGTTTGTGAAGCATGAGTCAGTATGCAGAATAAGGAAGATCTTTTCCAGGATTAAAAGAAACCACAGCCATTTGGGGAAGAATAAATAATCAGAGAAATATCTCACCATCAGTCAGACATCTAGTTTCCCAGCTGTGGTGTGAAAATCCTACAGGCATATAACTTTTAAACAGATCCCTGAATACTCCCTGCTCACTCTTATCGGCTCCTCATGGAGACACAGAGTGCAGGCAGTGCATGTGGAAGGGTTTGCTGTAAGTCTGAGGTTCTCTCTGCAGGCAACCCATTTTGGTTTGTTTTTTTTTTTTTTTGGCCCTGGTTGTTTCAAGAGAAGGCTGTAAAAGCTATATATGTTGTGCTTCGCCACTAAGATGCTATTTATGCAACCTTGCTTCTGGATAATGTCACCACAAAGTCACCATTGTGCCACAACCCCTTCAAGGAGGCAATACCATGCAGCAGGCAGCTTCCAGCTCTCATGGGGTCACAGTGCCTTGGCGACATCCCCATCTCCTGTTCTGTGTATTGTCAGAAAAAGAATTTCCAGTGAGACGGCTACTAAACACATTTTCCAGCCAGTTGATACTCTGCTTGAGAAGATGCTCTCAAAAGGTTTTCCTTCTGGCTGTGCTTTCTCCAACTACCCAGAGATGGTTAGTAGCAATTTGTCTTCAGTTTTTCAGTTTTTAAACACTATTTCCTAAAGGGAAAATGCAAAACTCCATTTCTCAGTCTGTGCGTGGTTGGTTTTGTGCACTTGTGAGTGAGCACTTGCCTTTTGCACAACTTCATGTCATACAGAAAACGATCACTGTCAGTCTGTCAGGCCTTGCGCGCGCACTGCTCAGAGACGTTCCTTTCTTTAGGTGGGTTGATGAAGTTTAAACAGTTTGCAGATTTTCCAGTGATCTGAGTGAATTTGACCTGCTCTGATATTCATTTAGAAGAGATTCCTGTGTTAAAAAATTAAGAATAAGAGAACATTTTAAGGGTATTCTGTATCTGTGTGTTTTTATGTCTAGTATAGGCTACTGAATTTAAGTGTGTTGCTTTTGGATTGCTTTATTTATGATTTTTAAAATACTTGAAACAATTGTAAAAACATAGTTAAATGCAAAATTGTGTACATCAGTGTCCTTCCTAAAAATTTTGTATCTATTAGGTATACAAAAGTCCAAAAATGGTGTTCATTGCCAGAGCTAAATTCTAAAATCTTCCAATGAAATTTCATATCTACATATCTAATCTTAGGGGTTGATACCTCTCTCCTCTATATAGCCCTAGAGCAGTTTGTGTTCTATTTGGAATGAAAAAAATTGTACAAAATTATTTAAAATAAATAATATAGTTTTTACCAGACACCTCAAAGTTATTTCATAATTTAAAAATAATATAAGACAGAGGGCACACTGCTACTCTCTAATTTCCTAAGGTGGGAACAAACTAAGAATTAACATAGCTTCTTTTTGCATGTCACTTCATTTTGGAGAAGTGGAACTGCAGCCTTTATTTATAAGACTGATGTTAGACTGCAGACACACATTTCAGGGATTCTGCTTCATTTATTAACTTTACTTTTTGAAGGACTACCTAAAAATATATTGAATTTAATCTTGCAGTATCAGACATTTTTGTACTCAAAGTTACAATATAATTAAAATTTAAAAAGTAAAAATTAAGAAAAATGAACATACTAGGTGAACATGTACAATAAAATAGTTGATAATTCTGATCATATTATACATTAAGCTTACATGAACCATTCATAATTTTTCCTTAAGTTGTAGATGCCTTGTTTTACACTGTAGAAAATGGATATATTTTGTTTAAGTGTTGTGTCATTTTGCTCTGCTCATTGTTTTTTATCAAAGTAGTGCCACTAAGAAAAAGAAATGAGAAAATAGAAGAGAAAGTTCTTTTTTTTTGTTGGGACTCCTTCCAAGGTAATGGTTGTCCACAAAAATCAGTTTGTTACCTGGTGTGCAAAGAGCTGATGGTCCCACACTTGAGGGAGACATTGATTATTTATTTTAATGTTTCAGAAGGGTGTGTGCTCAGTGGTATTTCACAAATCAAGCACCCTAACCATAAAAACTTTTTACCATTTACACATTTTAGCAAACAAAGGCTTCAGTGTTCATTGGCAACAAGTTGCATAGTTCTTATTAATTAATATTCTATCTTCTACTGCTTAATCATTCTCTTGGTTCCCATGCTAGTTAGTCTGCGTGCTCACTCTCTCCTTTTGAGTCAGTGGGCTTCATGGTTTGGTGGTCATGAACCAGTGGCCACGGATCGCCCTGCAGGAATTACCTTTTACCCAGTCCGAGCTGATTTCAGCACAGCTGCTGAGTTGGCTTTTTTAGTTTCTTCCTTATCTTGGGAGTTCTGCCAAATGTCCTTGAGGCCCATAAATTCTGCATTCTTTGTGTTCACTATCAGTGGTACACCCTCCTTCCCAAGTTTTGTTAACCTCCCCCTAGGTTTGAGGTCACTGACACATGTCAAGCCCTAAACCTTAACAAGGCAATTCTTCCAACAAGTAATCTGTCTTTCTAAAACCTGCACATCCCTTAGAGCTTGCTGGCTTCTCCCTGTTCCAGGGATTAATTCACCTTTTTTGTTGATTAGGCTTGACAGTGTACAAAGATGAAACACCAAAGAACATCCTTTCTCAAGAAAATTTTAAATATTCCACATTTTGCAACAGTAATTAGTAAATGCCACCTGTATGAGGAAATGCATTGGGAAGAGTAGTACTATCTGGTTTGTTTGCATCTACAGAATTGGATGCAACACACTTTCTTTTGCTGTTGTCATGGAATATATAAATATTGGCTGACCTACCCTGGTTTGTTTTTTGGCACAACTTGTTACAGATTTCCCAAAACTGCCTTTCAAACCTTGATTTATGCATCAATAAGACCTAATAATTCATGGGCACATTGAAAATCAGCACATAAAGTTGATAGTTAAACAGTGAAAATGTTAAAATGTGCTTAACAAGGCATATTTACCACATTTTTTCTAATTTTTCCTTCTTTAAAAAAAGTTTCTAGCTGGATAAGATTTATATTGCTTAAAATAAAATTTCTGAGCACAAAGATTGATAAAAGGCATCCCTATAAGCATTTTTATGTCTTTACTGTGACTCCTTACTTTCAATAACCTATTTTGATATGATACGCAGGTTGAAAAGACATCACGTGTTATTGGGAGTGACTCTGGCAAAGTCTTGAAGTGATTTTAGTTTTGATTTGTTTTTTTTAACTGTGATATTATTGGTAACTTTTTCAGATTGGAACTAGATGAAGGATTGATATGGAGAGCTGTTTGTAAATGAGTAAAACAAAATTATGACTTTAGTACTATTCTACATTGGCATTTAATGTAATTTATAAGGTATATATAAGAAAGGGTTGATTAGGGTAAGCACAATCAAATGGAATAATCTTTACGCATTGTGTGGTGCAGAATGAAGTTTATTGTGAATTCCCAAAATTATAATGAGAAAATAAGTCTATAGATCTAGATGTCTATATGTCTAAGGATATATAGATGCATAAATTTTCTTGAGTCATAATCAATTTACTGGTCTGCTGTGGGCTATATGGAGTTATGGTTTTTCTAATACTTCAGAGTTGAATCACTCTTCTAATTTCATGACATATCCTTTGAAAACTTGATGCAACTCTTGTGTTTTTCTGAAAATTGTTGCCTGAGCAAACATAGGCAAGCCATGAAAATTGTATTCATAGGAGTCCCTACTATTTTTTGCATAAATGTTTTTTTTTTCTCCTCCAAGTCCCTAAAAACATACACAAAGCAGCATGATGACTACAGACTAAAGGACAGGTTTTGAAAACAATGTAGTACCACAGGTTGTCAAGAGATTAAAGACTTTACCTTTGCTTTTACAGTCATAGAATTATTTGGATAGGAAGGGACCTTATTAAAGATCATCTAGTCCAAGCCCTGGCAATGAGCAGGGATACCTTGACCGAGTTTCTCAGATCCCTGTTCAACCTGACCTTGCAGGTTTCCAGGGATGGGGAATCTGCTACCTTTTTTGTAAAACCCATTACACTGTTTCAGTACCCTCATTGTAAAAAAATCTCTCTCTTATATCTAGTCTAAATTGACTTTTAGTTTAAAGCCATCACCCCTTGTGCTATCATTACAGAGCCTACTAAAAAGCCTGTTCCTCTCTTTCATGTAAACCCCCTATAAGAAAGATTATAATAAGGTTTTCCCAGAGCCTTCTCTTCTCAAGACTGAACAAACCCATCTCTCAGCCTTTTCTTATAGGAGAGGTGCTCCCTCTCTCTGATCATTCTTTGGCTCTCCTCTAGACCCACTCCAACAGGTCCTTCCTGTGTTGAGGATCCCAGAGCTGGATGCAGCATTCCAGGTGGAGTCTCATGAGAACAGAGAAGAGAGGCACAATCACCTCTCTTGAACTGCTGGTCACCCTTTTTTTGACATAGCTCTGGATGCAGTTGGCCTTCTGGGCTATGTTATTACATTATTGGCTCATGTCCAGTTTTTCATCTGCCAGTAGTTCTTAGCCCTTCTTGGTAGGGCTGTTCTTGATGTCTTCTTTCCCAGCCTGTATTGATGTCTTCCTCTCTCAGCAGCCAGGCTGTCCTGATTCAAGTGCAATTGAAGTAGCTGTCTGGGATGACAGGGAACAGGATGCAAGAAAGAGATCTTTTCAAGGCTGTATGTCCTATAAAAGAAGTTGCCACTGTTAAAAAAATTAATTTGTTTTAATGTAGGTTTTGCATTTAGGGATGATAGACACTTTTGTTTTGCCTGATTGTTTAATCAGGGAAGACTTAAAAGTTTTTTATTACTGCAGATATTTTGCTCTGAGAGCTGTAATCTCATCCATTAATGTCTGGCTTGTTAGAACCTGTTGATATGTTTGAGGTATGATTTAATGTATCAAAACTACAGACTAGTTTTTGTCATCAATACATTTTTTTAAGAATTTAATCTGAAAAATTTAGTATAGAGTTAGAATATATTTATAGAAACCACAAAAACCTTATATACTTAAAATGATCTAAAATGACTTTAAAAAACCCATGAAGAAATGAGTTACTTAGTTCAACTGCAGCCTGGTAATGCTGTCTGCAAAATGTATATTTTGGTTTTAGATACTGCTGTTACCAGGGGAAGAAATGTGTTTATTTGACTGTTGAGATGGTGCAGCTTATTTCTTACAGTTAAACAAAATATCAAGTATGAGAAACTCACAATATCCCTGTGGAGATTGAATCATCAAATACCACTGCCAAAGTGAAAGATGATATAGAAATGCCAAGATAACCTGATTTTTGCAAGGCTCTTCACTTTTATGTACTATTTCATGGTCCCCGTCAAGGTCAAACTGTATGTGGTTTCCTGATGATGACTCTCACTCTCATGACGAGAAGGTAAATCATACATAATGTATCTAAAATGATATATTGTACGTATGAATAAAGTTATGTAGTATATGCAGTACTGTATATTATATAGCCCTTTGTATATACACATTCATACACACCCACACACATACGTATACTCACAGAGCCAAACTCAAAAGCCAAGTATTTGAGCTCTTTACCCTGTTTTAGTCTGGTCAGCTTTTCATTCCATCTTCACAACAGTTTCTAGAAAACATGGAAGGAATCCAGGTACTGAAATGTCCCAGCTATGCTAGATGATTTGTGGAATCCATTTTTCACCAGAGGTTAGAGTGATACAGCTTATCCCTAATTACTGGTGTACAGTGCAGGTGAACACTTAAAAAAAGATTAAATAAATGCATGTGGAAATTGCCACAGCAGTTGTTACATATTTTAAATTCTCTGATTTTTTTTTATTCTGCTTCCTTTTGCCAAACTTTCCTACTTGTTTTATTGCAAGGAGAAGATATAAACGACCTGTAAAGAGTACCTACAGATTGTAAGGGGCAAGTCAGATTTTATGTAGTCTTATATGTAGTTGAAAAAACATAATCAGAACAATGTATTTGTAACTGTTGATAACTGAATTTACAAATGTTAGTATAGCATTTTCAGTGCTTTCCTCTGCTAAGCTTGGATTTTTTGCATATGTGAAGACATTTTTTTGCATGGTCATCATATAAAAACTTTTATTACAGCAGAGTTGAGCAAATGAAAAAGAACCTCAACAAAGAAGATTTGCAGGAATTACTGTAATACAAGGGAGTTTCTTACAATTTTGCAACCACTCCATATAGGTTTACTTATGTACTTCTGTGAGTTTATTGATTTTTTTTCTCCCTTTGATGATATTTAATGTTCTCACATATAGTTTTAAAATTTTTAAGGTAGAGTCCATAGTTACTTTCAGACTTGTTTGAACCAAATGACGGTTTGAGATGCTTTATTTGTTATTAATCTTGTATCTACTACCACTTCTAAAATGGAATTGGTGACTGGAAATGGAAATTGAGAGAAACTATGAATACAGTTATAGGTAATACCAAACATGACTAGGAACTTAATATGAAAATAGAATTTTGTATGCAGTTGTAAAATATCTTAAGGTGAAGTCTTCAAGGAAGAAATACTGTGTCCGCTTCCTAGTTTGTAATACCCCTTAAGTTAGTTAATTTTAAAATTTCCTGTTGCACATATTTTCAATAAAACTGAAGAAAACAGGAAATTCTGTCTTATTTGCAAAAGTTATCTTGATAACTTCAGATTATAAAGTTCACAACAGGTTTCTCTAGATCTTGACCACATCACACTTTTTCAGAAATTTATTGTGTAAAATATTCCGCATATGAGGAAAGAAAAATATGCATGATGCTGGTTAAAGGAGAGAAAGGACTTTGATTTTTTTAGGAAACCAAAGGAAAAGACCACAAAGGACTCTAAACTGAAGCAGAGGTGTGTGTCATATTACCTTTCATGTGAGATTTCAGTAGAGGATTCACTCTCCTACAAGACCCCTTGGAACATGTGGAAAAGCCCTATTAACTCCTCTCAGACTTTGCAGAGATAGAACAGTTATGACAGTGATGAGTAGTGGGAGAGTGGAGGATAAGAGAATTGTCTTACATTAGTTACAGCATGCAGACGCTTTCTAGGACTTGTCAGAGCTGAAGTAACAATTGTATTTTTTAATTGAGATTAAGGGTGCCTGGAGGCTTAGAGATGAGCCGATGCAGCTTTGGGTATGCAAACAGGAAGATATTTTTAGCATGTATTTGGTTTGTCACAGAATTTTTCATGAAGAGAAAGAGGTTCCTTTTTTCATTGACTCAGATTCAAGCAGGAGGTTCATTTGCGGAACAAGTTTGTATGGGAATAAAGTGCTTTTCTCATGTAGCAAAGGACAAGATTACTTTCTTCTGTGTCAGAATAGTACTTCCAGACTATCTGTAATATATATATATATATATATATACACACAATATATTCAGGAAAGATGGAGTGATGAAGTGAGCATATCAGAGCTGTGCTGCCCCTGTTGGAACTGTGTTCCAGATGTATGCAAGGAAAGCATGGAGTAGGTCTTGACTGCAACACAAATGGACTTGCAACTTTTGTATCAGTACAGAATTTCTGTGATGTGTATTTGCACTTGCATTTGTTGCTGATCTGCTCCTCAACGCTGTCTTCCCAAACAGTGCAGTGCCCCTGTGTTTTATGGACTTTGGTCTTCAGAAACCTCTGGGTACTCAAGATGTATCATGTGTTCTCAGATTCAACACTAAGGAAGGACTCTTTCTTTCCTTTGCTGTAGAGCGACTCCATCCACCTGATATTTATTATGTCTGCTTTTCCTTATATTCCTCACTATGAGATGGAAGGAGTTCTTTGATATAAAGATAAGAATAAATATTTCAATATTAATTTTATGCTCAAGCTGCTGATTTGAAAGCAAGGGTTGATGATGGGACATAAGTGACATCATGAATGCAATAAATAAAAAGAACAGTCCTAGTTTAAATGACACGATTGGTGGTGTTTTTCCAGTGCATAAGTAATTGAGCTGAAGTTTCAGGCCTAAATTTACACATGGTGAGACAGGCAAAGGATGTTGCTTCTGTACACACCAACAGTGATTAAAGATGGAAAGTGTTGCAAGAAGTGAAACATTTTTGAATGGGGCTTTTGAAGACCAACTGAGATAATAGGATGGGTTTAATGATAATGCCAGCTGATTGTGTGTGCTTCCACTGCTGGAAAAGGATTTGAAATCATCTCAATTTAATCTCACTGACCTTGTATTCAAGGCACTTCTTGTGGTTTCTAGCATGCTGTATGTTGCAAACAGAATCCAGAATATATAGTTTTCTTTGTTGTATTTTTTAATGCTTGTGGTTTTCTTTTCTTTAAGCCATTTCTATAAAATAGGGGGAAAAAAGTGAAAAAATATACAGTGCGTTCTGGAGAAATAACCTTTCGATTTCTTTTTCAGAAAAAAAAGGTGATAGAGGAGTAATGTAATTCCACCTAAATAGGATCCAAATTTATGCCATATACAATGAAAAAGAAGTAAAACACTATAAATCCCATCATTTTCTTGTTGCCTTGTAAAAGTTTTTAAATGGCTGGAGGTGGTTTTGGGATTCCTGACCAGTGAATCTAACATGTGGGAAGGACTGCTGACTGTGAATTGCAGACTCTGGCTCGTACAGACCTGGAAGGTGTAAAAACAGAAAATGAAGGCAGGCAAATTTTCTAGTTTCTACTTACCTTTAAAAAATAGTCAAGCAAATTCTCGGATTGTCCTCCTATACTTCTGGACAGTCCTGTTCCTTGTCCTACTCTCTGACCTCATTCTGTTGCAGTCTTTGAAGACATTTATGGTAGTACAATGAAAAACCAGTACATGTAAGCGTTTGGCTGAATTTATTTATTTATTAAAATGATCCCACTACAGCTGACAGTTTTCTCAATACTGTCAAATGTTATTTCACCTCCTCAAAACACAGTAAGAAATTTTATCAGTTACTGCTCTGGACCTTCATGTTATTTGAGATCCTGACTCAAATATATGTGTATGTATTTATATATATGTTGCTATGCAATTATAAGTTGGAAAAAAATGATTAGAGATAATAGGAAGAAAATGGAAATAATAATTTTTCACAGCAGTAAAGTACTCTTTTGAAGCACTGCTAAGTCATAACATCACCTGTGTTTTGCTTCAGGTCTCTACTCACAGAAAGGAAACACATGCATGGGAAAAGTTAAAGTGTCAGAAAGCTCGACTTCACTATAAAAACCAACAAACATGAATGACAGCATTTCTTGTTGATTAAAATGATGAAAAAAAGATATTACTGTGTACAGTCTGCAGGCCCCTTCCATTATACAGTGTCTGGCTGGGAAATGAATAACAAATCCTTCTTTATTTACTTTTTTCTTTTACTAGTGCAATTAACAGTTTCTCAGCTTTCAGAAAGGAACTCCATCTCTTCTTTCATTAGGACTTTATATGTGAGTATCTGCTCACTGCAAAACGGTCTTCTCTCTGGCTGGTGTTTGTCATTTCAATCAGCTCTTACATTAAATAGGAAGCAAACCCCAACATTTTGAAAGTTTTTTAGTACAGTGTTTCTACTCTAGTGGCTGAAAGGCAATGTTTTGAAATGTACAGTTTAAAATGTTTTGTATCAAGTTGAGTCTTATACAGATACACTTCATTAAACCTGCAAGACTTTCCTTCTTACCCCATTAAATTCCATTATCAAAATTGCCACTCTGTGGCTCAAAGTCTTCAAGTTATACTGCTAATAATTGAGCAGTTTCTTTCAATACCAAATACAATTTAAGATGAAACATAGTTAATTTCTTTTCCAGCTGTAAACCTAATAGTTGGAAATGGTCCCAAAATTGCAAAATTTCTGTCTATTTGACAAGCATTGAGTATCACTCCATGATTTACCAAAGAAATAAAACCAAAACAAAATAGAAGTAGCAAAGTGTCAAGAATGAGGATATTTAGGGGATTAAACATAGAAAATTCTACTCAACATGAGTGAATAACACCTGCATCTTGAACTTATTTAGTCTTTCAATCAGACAAACATAGAGTTGCAATTCTGCAAATCTATGTCAGATTTTACCTTCACTTACAAGTATGAAGTGAAAGAACAAAGACAACCTGTCTGGGATTTAAAGACCCACGCTCTCATGCAGTAATTTTGGTTCCCAAATTATTTATGTGCAATCTTCTTCCCTATTGAGAAAAGGATTAGTTTCTTTTTCTAACCCTCAAACTGGTCTTGCATTTCACCAACAAAATAGTTCATATGGTATTTCAAAACTGATTTTAAAATTTGTGTGAGCTGTCTTGTCCAAGTGGATAGTAACCATTTGGACTTCTCAATAAGTCAATATCCATCAAACAAAGAGAACATAATTCTAAAGGCAAAAGGAGGTGTTTTCAATCACTAAGCTTCTTAGCCACCTTTTAGTCAGAAAGCATTGAGTTAGAATAATGTACTCTATATTTGCAATAGGCCTGGCCCTTAAATATACACTATCTGTTCCAGTTTTGATATAGCCATGAAAGCTCCTACCACTGACACAGGTTGTCCATCACAGTCAGCACATATCTCCTGGTATTGTAAATGATCTGGCTGTGTTATTGCCTTATTGATTGCCTTACTGAAGTAAGATGGTTTCTCTTGAGTAATATCGAATTATCTTCATGTTAAGGTGTCAAAGCCAATCTCTCTGAGGATAATGGACATGTCATCTGCTCTATAGATCCTTCAAAGAAGATCTGCTAGTTTGGTGCTGTCCTGATTGGAGAACAAGTTGCCTCCCAAAGATGACATGACTAAGACATGAGCTGTGTGTCTGCACTGAGCAGTGCAGGAGCTGGATTTGTTATTTTTGTCCAGTGTGGTGCAGCAGTTCTAAATACATACATTGAGGGGTGATAGTACTAGTTTCGTTCCCAAAGCCTGATTGTGTTGGCAAAGTGTTACACCTCATCTAAGGTGTTATACCTTCTTAAAGTTCTTTTCTTCTAAAATAGACGTGCAACTCCCATTCTCTGTGAGTCTGAATGATCAAGAGCATAAAATATTTGTCCCAGAATAGGGTAAATGTCTGTGAACAATAAGTAAACTGTAAGGTTCTTCTACGTTATTTCTTGAGATGTTAGAGCTGGTTCAGTTATACATAAGAGAGGACTTCAAATGTCAGTTGGTAACTTTCACTTAACCAAAATTCTGTGCATTTAACAAAGCCTTGTATAAGTTTTTTATCGTCTGTCCATCTGTCAGTTACTTACTTGTGATCTCATTGTTCTCCCAACTCTACCTCCATTTTACAGTTAAAGCATTTCAGTGTCAAAGAATTTACAGTGGAATGCAGCAGATTATGATCCAAAGAGTGAGCAGAACCATCCCATCCTCAACATCATGGCAATCAGTTAAGCTACACTGAGTTGCAGATGACCATGATAACTGCTCTGATAAGGTAAAAACCCCCACCCTGAAAAAACATCTGAATGTAAATTTTAAAGACTGGAAACTTTGTGATATTTTTATATTCAATTTACACTAAGCAAAAAAGGCAAACTCCCTAAGTGTGCTGTTTGAACTGAACAGAATAAAAATTAATTATTTGCATTTGTCCACCAGGGCACAGTACAGCACTTCTCTGTGCTGTTTGGATTCCGAGGTGTCTTGAAAATGATGGATGTTCCAAATGATTTTTTTTCTCATATTGGAACAAAATGTTCCTCTAGATCATCTGTGGGACATTACAACCTCTCACCCACTATGTATTAGGGAAATGGTTAATTTGTTGGTGATGAAAAGCTCTCCGTTGTTTTAATTAGATTCTTTTTGTTAATGAGTTTCATAATATTGCTATATTTTTGCCAACTTTCATGTTTTTCTTTTTGTGGTTTTCATAACAGCTTCTTTGAAATAAAAAACTTTTTTTCAATAGTAACTAAGGGTGAAACCCAGTTAAGAATCTACTGTTGAGACCCTAGATACACATATGTCCAATGATTGATAACAAGATCTTGAGTTGACTTCTAATGCTCTGCATGTGGTAAATGTATGACTGGAGAGGGACCACAGAATTAACATAGAAAACTACTTAGGCTTTCTCTGAAAAATTGGGCTGTGGTAGCTGCAAAGAGTGGAACTGGTAAGGAAAACACATGTCTGGATCTAGACTAAGAATGGATTTTGTGTTTTAGGTTGTTGACACTGCATGGATATAGTCGTGGCATATTTCCTTTTCATAAACAAAGGGATTTCTACTATTTATGAAATAATTCTGTTTTAAAACAAATAAATTAAAAAGTATTAAAAATAATATGTATTTTCGCTCCCCGTGTCTAATGTGTTTTTCTCAAACAATATTTGGGACCTCCTTACAGCCCTCTTTTACTATATTCTGGGCCTGCCAAGGAACAATGTTAGTAAATGTGGAAATTTAAGGTATTACAAAGAAATCTGCTTAGTTTTGGGGCTAATTTTAAACAAGTTATTAACTACTTTGAGGTTTTATTTAAAAATATTATTCTAAGATCATAAAACCATGTTCATACCTCAGGTCCTGAGAATGCAATAATGTCCATATCCTCTGAAACAGATGCAGTTCAAAAAAGAAACTTTTTTGAGACATTAAGGAAGATTAGCTAAAACAAGTTAATCCTAGTTTTGAAAAAGTCAGAGAGGTAGATAAGCAGGTACTTCTTTAGTGTAAACTAAGGATTCAAGATCCTTGAGGGAATAATTAATAAATGCTTTGATGAGACATGAAGTCTCCAGGCTGTGGCTAGATAACTTTGCATGACAGCCTTTGGAGACTATGTGAGGTACATATCTGCTCCTGCATCAGCTAAATGGGCAACTGGTAAATTTGAATATGCCATTGGTAGTCAGCACTGAATTCCCAGTTATAAAAGTCAAAATATGTCTACAAGCATTTTGGAACTCATTTCACAGAGACTCAGAGGCTGAAGGGGAATTCAGGGGGAATAGAGATTCAGTTAAACGAGATGAGATGAATCCATGAAGAACACTGTAGGTTAAAAGCAAGTTTTTAACATAATTTGTGGTTTTATGGGAAATCACTCTAATGATTCACAAGAAATACATGAAATATGATAGTTTCATATTGGTGCCTGACCTTGCCTCTGTGTTCCGAACCTTTTCTTCCCCTTTGATCCAGGACAGGTTTAGAAACATCACACTGTGAAGGTAATAACCAGTAAATGGGGTCATGAAAGTATGAACAAGTAATGTCAGCAGAAGGAAGTAAGGGTAATGGTCAGGTAACGTTTTTAAGTAATGAAGTATAGTTTCTCTTCCTTCTAATATATTTTATGCAATACTTGGGATCTCACTGTGACCCCTTTCTAGTTTTGTCCCTAATGTTGGGGCTGAAACTAAAAATAAAGCTCATTGCTTCAGACTATATACATAAGTTTCTTAAAAGCAATTTATGTTTGTGTATCATCTTTCTAGAAATGCTTTCCACTTTACGTGGAAGACGTTATGAAAATGTCCTCAAAGTTCAGGGGCTGACTTCAAGATAACTTTTTCAACAGTTTTTCAGATGAGTTGTTTCCTTCTCAATTAATTTTGTTCTTTGTCTCAAATATATTTTAGTCCAAATGTGTATGTAGTCTTGATATATTTCAGAAAGGAAGAGAAAGGGAAAGGCATTGACGTAACCCATGACTGCACAAGGAAATGTGGTCGTGGGCACCTGATAAAATCTGAGTTAACTGCTGGTAATAAAATCTCCTATTAAGAGATTTTTGCAAATCCAACTGCAACATACATCAGAAACACTAATGAAGACATTCAAGATATTTTATTACTATTTTTAAACAGGTGTCTTTTGGCAGATCACACTTTTCTCAGAGAAATAAGGAAATACAGGGGAATGTTATTTGGTGCTGTGATGCTCAGTGACTCACTGGAAATAGAAGGTTCTCAATGACTCACTGGATTGGGCTTTTACTCCTTTGTCCTGTATCTGCAAGTAACTCTGGCAAATTCATAAAAGTCCTTTTTCCTTCCTTTGTATAGCCTGGATTGAATTAAAATCTCATTGCAAATGGGATCTTTGGTGTCTCTTTCTAATTCTTTCCAGACCTTCATCAGTCATTCCTAGCCAGCTTCTGTTACTGGGTGGGCCCGTATAAAATAAGGGGATCCTGCTCTGAAAGGGGGCTATGTAAAATTAGCATGCTGTGAGTTCTGTACTTTGTTCCTTGGAATTTCCATGGTAGTGTGCTCAATTAACAGCTGAAAGTATGTATCTTCTGACTGTCAGTTCTTGATCAGGGAGCTAAGAGTCATATTGGAGACAGTAAGCAGTTTTAACTAAAAAAGCAAAGTATATAACCTCTTTTTCTCGTGGTATAGTTTGCTTTATAGGATTAGCTAGCGTGAAAAGCAAAATTAACTCATTTGGGTTAGCAGAGGGTTGTGTAAGTATTGGCAGTCATAGAAACCTTTTGCCTAAGAACGAAAAAGCTATTTTCATTTTAGACTTCTGTGCTAGTTAAGCCTACCCTTTGCATTACCTGTCATACTGGCAGAGCTCAATAGATCATTGTGATCAGATAAGACTTTATTTGTGGATGACAGGGAAAGTAGCCTAGCGCTTGGTATCTCTGATGTCCCTGTTGACTGGGAGCCTGCTGGACCTAGAAATGTGAAAGAACTGGTGAACAGTGAATAGTGTGATAAATTGTCCTTCTTCTCATTCTAACTCATGTGGTCTGCTCTGCTGAGGTGCCAGGCCCCTTTTACTGAGTGGTCAATGCTTCAGGGTTCTGAAGGAGTATGCCTGCCTTCAGCACTTCCTGAGTGTTACCTAGAAGCCAAGTAAACACAGATGCATGACGCACTCAGGCAAGAGCAAGGAAAACCACTTGTGATCTTGTGTCCTACTTATCATTACTATTTACCTCTCTTTCTGTCATTTGCTGTTAAATCTCTAGTACAGGCACAAGGAACTGACAGCAGTATGCAGACAATCACTACAAAGACTGTGCAGACAGTAAAGACAAGAGAAAGCAGTTACACTCTTTTATTTCTAACACACAAGTCATCTCTGAGTGCTTATACTGAGAGGCACGGCACACCTGGCTGGTTGAGTCAGAAAAGTCAGTATGTCACGGGACTTGTTGAAGAGGTCTGTGTGAAATGAAACACTCTTGATTTGGTCTCCATTAGGCAGAGGAGGTGTAGCAAACAGAAAAATATAGAATTTTGTCTACATTATACAATGATATAAACTAAGATGCTGCTGAATTCATGAAGATTGTATTCATTTTTAAAGATTTAAATTTGGATGTCTACATTTGGACGTCTACATTTGGATGGTGGTTTGATTAAGGTGATAAATGTTGCAGGTACGGGTAGGCATCTCCAGCTTGACCTGAAATTGCTCGAGGCAATACTGCTTGTATTGATTATCCCTGTTGATTATCATCAGAAATAGAGAAGAGCAGATAGGCATCCAAGTGTAATTGTGTCAATTTGGAACTGTCTCATTGTGTTTTCTATGGAGTTCAGTGTCTCACATAATTCAGGGCAAAGATTTTAAAGATAAAAATGACAGGCACACCCTAAATAACAGGTTTTTCAGGTAGACAAGTGTGAACTGAGTTATGTGTGGGTACATTATGTGGTCTTAGTATGTGCAGAGAGATTACTAATCATGAAAAGGATGTGGTAGCTCAAGGAGCTCATACATTTTTTCTGTGTGTTAATATGCATGTTTTCAGGTTGGGTTATGGAAGCTCAAAACACAGAAATCAATGGACAGTGTCACAATGTCTCAGTTTTACTGCAAGTTTTGGATAATCTTTAAAAAATTTGTGATCATGAGCAGGTACTGTGATAGGCAAAAATACAAAGAAAGTGACAAAATCAAACCTCATCTTCTACACAAGAGGTTGTGGTCTTAGACTTTTGAGCTATACTATCTAGTCTGCCATCTGCTAGTGATAATGACAGCCAAAAATAAGCATTGCATGAAACAAATAAAATAACAAATATTGGATCTTTTTTTGTGGGAGATAAAAGTACAGTTTTAATCAAGATTATATTTGTAGAACTTGTCTGGTGAGGTGAATTAAATTTTGCTTTACTCATCTGTACATTGATCCATAGAGGGATTACTCTGTGCTAAGTTATAAACATTTTAAATGGAATGATCTTACAAGGAAGAGAAGCTTGGATACATTTTTTCACTTTCCACTTTTCCCCAGGACAATGGAGGGTGTATAGCATGAACAGCACAAAACACATTAGTCTTATAAGCCAGTAATATTTTTCTTCAGTTTCTCCTTCTTTACCTAGTGTCTTTCAATTGTTGAGAATTACTGAACAATCTTCGTCTGATCATCTATTGGGAGTACAATTAAAATAGTGCAAGCACATACTAGTGACTTCAAGAAGTGTTGTCATATGCAGGAATCTGACCAAGTTTTTTCTACAGCTTTATCACTCCACACCTTTTTAAAAAAAAATCATCCATCTAAGCTTTTGTCAGAGGTAGTTTTCAGATTATATTCTATTACAGGTGTTTCTAACTGTTGTCTCAGGGTTTGTTTTTTGTTTTATTTTTTTGCTAAGAAGCTGCCATCCCAGTTCTTCAACCATATCCTTGAGTCCTACAACACCTTCTAGAGCCCTGTGGTTATGCTTGATGATTCCATGGTGAGGATTTCAAATGCTCTGTACAGAACTGTGGGCATATCAGCCAGGTAATGAAGTGTCATGGTTTAGCCCCAGCCAACACCAAGGTCCAGGCAGCTGCTCACTCACTCCTGCACCAGCAGGATTGGGGAGAGAATTGGAAGGATAAAGGTAGAAAATTCATGGGCTGAGACAAAGATGGTTTAATAGGGAAAGCAAAAGCAAGGAATGAATTCAGTGCTTCCCACGAGCAGGCAGGTGTTCATGACAGTGAAGACATCAGACATGACAGTGAATTCAGAAGACAAACACCATCACTCCAAATGTCATCCCCTTCCTCCTTCTTCCCCCCACTTTATGTACTGACCATGATGTCACATGGTCTGGAATATCCCTTTGGTCAGCTGGGGTCACCTGTCCTGGCTGTGTCTCCTCCCAACCTCCCATGCACCCCCAACTCCCTCACCAGCGTGGCACAACTAACAGCAGAAAAGGCCTTGGCTCTGTGTGAGCCCTGCTCAGCAAAACAAAACATCTCTGTGTTATCAACCCTGTGTTCAGCACTAATCCAAAATACAGCCCTATATTATGCTACAGGATTCAAAATTGGGAATATAGCTGTCATTTATCCTCTGTTTCTTCAACTAAAAGAAAAGAAGATAAGCAAAATTGGAACTAAAATATGTGCATTATGGATAAATTTGACTTTTTAAAAGAAATATGCTCAGTAAAGAATCCAAACCCTCAAAGGAGGTGTTATGTTTTGAGAGTTATCACAGATCTGGGAGTATGTTGGAAGGAAGACATTTATAACAGGGAATTGACAAAGGGAAAAAAAACTCCTGAATTTCGTGTTCTGAGGTAAGAAAAAATTTTGGAAAATGAAATATTTATATACCAAGTATATAAATATTTATAAACTTAGTATATAAATACTAATTTAATTTTATATCTCTACATGAGACTACCATATTGAAATCTTCAATATCAAATATTTTCTAGCCGTTATTCCACTTGAAAATGCTCTTTGAACATTTATATAAGATCTTGTGACTGTGACACCAGTATTAAAGGGTTATTTTTTATTATTTATAAAGCTTTTATTTGACATTAAAGTAAGCATCCCATATGCATCTACTGCCCTAATTATGGTGGCAGTAAGACCTCCTGGGTCATCCACTCATGTCTCCTGCCCGCTTTGTCTGATTGCTTCATCATGGGGATACACTTGTCTCAAGCTTAGAGGAAGTGGTGCTTAAATATTGATATTCTTGGACTCCCTTCTTTTCTAGAGCTCTATCACATGGGATTCCCCTAAGCAGGTCCCTGGAGAGGCCAAAGTTACTCTGCAGAAGTCCGTGGTCATAATCGTGCTCTGTATCGTGCTACCTTTTCATTCGATACTGAACTCCACAATCTTGTGGTCACTACAGCCAAGGCTGCCCACAACCTTCGCATTACCAACAAGGCCTTTCTTGTTGGTTAGTACAAGGCTAAGCAGCACACCATTCCTTGTGGGAGTCTCCCATAGTATACCTAACTCAGCCTGCTTAGGTCAGGTTAATAGTTAATTAGGCTAATACCTAACCTAAGCCTGATACACTTGTTACTTAGACAGCCCACAACTGAACTAAAAACAAATTATTGTTTACAAGCTCTTTCTTTTGAAGCTGTGAGGAATATTGTTGTGTTCTTGATCTTTCATTCCCTCTTTTTAGGTGAAAGTAATGTAAAACACAATAGAGAAAGTTGAAGTCAGAGTAAAAGATGATTTTAAATACATTCTTTCAAGAATACATTAGTGTGTTTACTTTCTAAAGATGTGATAAGGCAGCACTGATTGTCCAGAAAGACAGATCATGTGTTTTTTTCTATTTCTATCAAGAAAGAACCTATATATTTTTAAATAGTTGTCAGGTTTCTTTGTCAATGAGAAAAACAGGACTTAAATGCTATAAATTTCTCTGGATCTGGTTTTCTCCCCCCATTGTCCCACTAAGTCATCTCTAGCTTGCAAGTTGTCTTCATTATATTTCTGTAAGAGAAAAACTCAGATGAATTACCCATTTCTTTTCTCCTTCTTTCAAAGTAATTCCCAATTATTCCCAATTATTCCCAATTATGTAATCCGAGGACAGAAGAAAAAGAAAGTCTCCACCATATTATTTCATTGCCCAATGAAGCAGAAAATTGACATAATAAATATTAAGTCATGCAAATGTACCATTTAAAAAACATGAAAGAAAAATAGAAATGTGCCTTCTCAAAGAATTTAAAAGTGCTACATAGTCATGATTGTGATCAATTCCAATGGCAAATCCTGAGGGCTACATATGATGGATAAGTAGGTTAGTATTACAATCCGCACTGATTTTAATGTTGGTTTGAATGGCATTTAGCAGATGAGCTCACCACACTCTCTGTACCTGCATTCTGTACCATATGGGAGATTTTGCATTCACATACACAGTGATTTACTGCTGCTGCTAATCATCATCCACAAAAGGCTTTCAAGTAAACATGCATTTTCAAATGCTTTGCAACTTAAGCCTTTAAAGGAAAGAACATTATCTTCAGTAATTATATAATATTTTCGTGCCAAAATTGAATGTTGATTTTATCCCTTCTTGTTTTTTATGTTATCATATTACTGAAGTATTGAAAAGAGCATTGCTCCCACCTTCAAGGTTTTCTTTATAACGGCAGCAAGACCCAACCGTTTGCATTTCCCTGGTAATAGTATGTACACTCTCTAAAGTACATCAACAGGGATTAATAGATGAATAGAGAGTATTTTTACAGTTCATATAAAGTCATCTGTGAACAAAGTTTCTACATCAAGGCCAGAATTTGTGGGTGTTCTAAAGTAGCCTTTCAGTGGGTGGATTGTAATACCATAACAGACCCATCACTTGTTCTCAGTACCAACCTATACTCAGCAGTTCAACTCTGTCTAATTGTGGTCCACATTTGATACATTTATACCTTAGTATGGTAGATATTTTCATCTTTTCTTTGTATAGATCCCTCTAGCATGTAGTTATATTATGTCTTAGATTAATTAGATGAAACTCTTGACGGTGTAAGGCTGTTTTGAGAAGTCTGTATCTTTTGACCGGCTTCAGTTGAATCACCTTTCTGAATAGTTTTCCTTTTTAACAGCTCTGGATGTTGATAGCAGAACTGAACCTGACTTTTTCAAAATGAAAGGAGATATTTGGGTCACTACGACAGGAGCTAATTCAGGCTTATTCTCTGTCTTTTCTTGTGTATGGTTTGGAGAATGGGTATGTTAAAAGTGGTACATAATTAAGGACTAACTGTGGTTTTTGTGCTTGCAAAATCTGGACTAGATTTTTAAACTGGAGGGTGATACTTAAATTCATCATTAATCATATTGCTTTTTGATTTCTTATAATTTAGACGAAAAGTTGGAAAATAAAGGTGTAATCACGTCGTAGTTATGGAGTACTGTGGAGACAGATTATGGTCTATGAACTCTGCAGACTTTTTCTTCTAAGTAACAAATTTTGAAGTGTTGAAAAGGAAGCAGTAGCTGAGTACCTAATAGAAAGTCTAAAATACTTTATTTCAGGTTAGATTAGAACCACAATCCCATGTTGAACCCCCAAGCACAAAGTCTTCTAGGAACAGAATTTAAATAATATCTGTTTTTATCTCACATATTTAAATCATTTCAGGGAAATTCTAGTAATAGAAATAGGATAATATTCACTATGTTCTCTTGATTCCTTCAAATCCAGGTAGGACTAATGTTTAGTTTAATGGTTTTACTCACCTACTTCATAATGGTATATTCTTTGTTCAAGTGAAAACAAACAAGCAGTTAAAATTCAAATCTCAGAAATTAAATGCAACTGGTCTAACACCATACCCACCAGAGCTAACTGAACACACTAAAAGCATCAGCAGAACTAAAATCTCATAGGTAATGTAATGCAAGAAGGAGTTTGAAGGTCAGTGGTTTTTTGACTGCAGCAAACTCTAGAGTCTGCTTGTCTTGAGAAGTTTTTATCTTCCAGGGTTTATTTAAACTATGAAAATATTTTAGCTGTAGAGAAGGCTGCTACATAAATATGCTATAGAATGATGCTTGGCTATCAGACAGAGCACAATATTGACGATAGTATATAATTACAGCAATTACTGTACTTACTAGATTGCAAACATTAAATGCATACCCATCCTTTTGCGCTTCCTTTTGCCTCTAGCTATCATGCTATCACTCATACTGTAGTGCAGTAATTATTATTAGGTCTTATGACTTTATTGTAAGACGTCATTCGTGTTTTGTTTAGAAAGCATTCAATTCTCTGGGTCTAGGATCAGAAATCCCCATGGCCACATTAACTTCACTGGAATTATACACATTTGCAACAGCTGTGGACTTGGCTCTCCGTATTTTTATCAGGCTGATACAGACCAGGCAGCTGGTATATTTTGCAAATGCAGCTTTCAGGAAACTACCGCACATTGTGTGGACTGTGAAGCACTTAACACGACAGAGCAGAGAGCACAGGGGACTCTTCCCTGTTGAAGAAAAGTCAGATGCAGCTCCATTGTCTTGAAAGTACATATTGAATTTCTATAGCCTGAGAGTCTTGTTCCGTCTACTTTTTAAAATAGTGTGAATGTTCTGATCTAGAAAAAATGTTACAAGCAACTCAGAGTCAAACAGAGGATCCATGATATATGCACCTCTGGTGACTCCTCAGGCAGCACAAATGTGTTGTGCATTTGTTAATCCTGTAGCTGTTACGCATGTCTGACTCCTTGGGAAACAGAGGGAAGCAGATCAGCTGCCAGTAATTTAAGCACACCAGCAGTCCCAGCATTGTGCAGTATTGATGCCTGATGCCCTACACTGGGGCTGCCTCTGGCTCCCACCATGCTCCCTCACTGCCTCCAACAGCGAGCTTCTTGCCCTCTCCTTTTCAGTGAATTAGTCTTAGAAAGGTGAAAATTCTACCAAGAAAAGGTGAAATGCAATTCAGATCCAATTTCAATTCAGAAATGATAGAGTGTTGCCATGTTTGAGCCTCTAAAGACATACAAAATGAAATGGTTGTCATAAAGAGAAGCTGCCTACAAAAGAGCAAAGATGTATGGCATTTCCTGCTTGCAACAAAACCAGTAGCCCAATTTAGGAGCACCCCACCATCACACCCTTTTAATTAACACAAAACTCAGTGCAAATAACCAAATGGTAAACATCCACTGTAATGTATACATACTGTTTTCCAAAAATTTTGCTTCCATGTCCTGGCTGCCAGGGAATACCAGTGATAGCATAAACATGTCATTGATAATTTGTCAGTCTGCCCTACTAATGACAGAAACTGTGACTATCAAAAATAATTTAAGAAGGTTTCTTAAATAATATCTGTCACTTAGAAGTTCATTAAAGAGTCTTATTTAATCAGCAACAAATACAGCAGTGCTTGCAGATGA
This sequence comes from Corvus brachyrhynchos, assembly GCF_000691975.1. Lineage (NCBI taxonomy): Eukaryota > Metazoa > Chordata > Aves > Passeriformes > Corvidae > Corvus > Corvus brachyrhynchos. The sequence goes on along the minus strand of NW_008235715.1, from coordinate 361,644 downwards.
GCTGTGTAATATAATGTTGTAAAGGTTCGTGTGTTCAGCTAAATCAAACACCAGTAAATATAGCCCAGACAAGTTAAATAAACCGTACAGAAATTCACTTTTTTTCTTCCCCTCCCCAAATTAGCTCTTTTCTGGTGTGGGAAAACCATGTAGGTTGTCTAATATTTGCGTTTGATTAACGGTGCTTTGTGATCTATAAAAAAATTCCCAGTTTTTGAGGTTTGCTTTCATGTATTAAAAGAAACCTCAAAGAATGAAAAAAAGTACGAGATACGTGGCACCAGATTCACTCTCTCTGTGTGGCTTTGTTGGTCTCACTTTGGTCTACACTATGTGTATGTTCATTCAGGCTGTGTACGTATATACAGTGAGTCATTCATGCCTGACACTGTAGGGTAAGTGCAACAATAATCCAAGGAATAAAAGAGGTAATCAAAATTTACTACATGCAATGAAGCTGATTTCTCAACATGAGCTTGTAATATTGAAGAAACTAAAAGTTATTTCGCTTTTAGAAAAGCATCACTTTGAGTAAACTGATCTTTTGCAGGCAGGATTTCATTAGGTTGGGGTTTTTTAAAATCAAAAAGCAATATTTTTTTTTCTCTTAGAAAGTATGGAAATACATTGAACAATCTTTTCTCAGTGTAAAGATTTTCTGACTGCAGCAAATATTTATCGGGAACGCTAGCTGATATGACTTATGATTAGCAGTTTTTCTGATAATTCACAGTTTCTTTATTAATTAACAGAGAGTCATTTCTTAAGAAATATCTGTATACTGGAAACTAGTGTAGTAATACTGCTTTTCCATCATGAGTGTGTACCTGGGCCTTGTAACATGTACTGCTTGGTGTACTTGAATGATGACAGATACTTGTTTAGGGAGAAGGGCTAGTGACTGCAGAGTCCAGGACTGCTCTGTTGTGAACCTGGAGTGGAGAGAACTGAGAGTTCAAGGGAGTGGTGACACATAAAATAAAAATCTCCACAGTAAGGTGGCTCGGCCATACTCAATTACATAGAGGTGGTTAAGGTGGGAAATTTGTCAAGAAAAATGTGATAATTTTTCCAATGTCTGGATTCATTAACAGAATTAAAAACAAAACTGAATGTTAGGAGAGTTAATACAAAGAAATAATAGAAGTAAAAAGGATGCAGTTTTGTATGTGTCCATGGTTTTGGGCATATAAACTCTTAAATGTGTACTTCTCTAAATTTTTGAATATTTACTATATTATCCTACAAACACTAATAGTAATTTCTTGTAATTTTATGGTATTGAGGTTTGTGACCTAATTTTTTTTACCTACAGTTACTTGCTTTGTTTACACTAGCTAGACCTGTTCTGCACTCAGTGAATCCCAGTCAATACTTGGGAGAGTTGGTTAGTCCACTTATTTCTGTCAGTTGACTTGTGATGGGTGAAATTGCCTCCTGGAGTTGCACTGATTACAGAGGGATATTAGATGAACACCTTAAAGTAAATAGTTGGCTTGCAAGAACAGCTGGGTTGACTCTCAACTGCAACTTGGGGTTTGGATTTTAAGAAAAATACAGTTGGGCTTTCTTTCTATATTGATCTATAGAGTGCTGAGAATAAAAAAAAGGTAAGGACTGCAACAGTAGATTGGACTCATCAGTAACACCAATCAGGCAGAAATTAATCCTTTCACTCTAGTTTACAAAAAATACCAAAATTTCGATTTTTACAGCTTGGAGGTACAGTGAGATTTTCTTGCCCAGGCTGGCAATCTGAATTTGTTATGGAAAGTCACTCAGTAACTAAGAGCAAGAAATATTTTGTTTTGTGAATTTATCATGTATTAAATTTAAAAATAGACTGAGAATGAGAAATCCTGAGGGGGAAAAAATGTATCAAGCAGCAATCTATTTTGAAATTACTGAACTGAGTGGCAAATGGTCTACTGACTTCTGTGGGAGGCAAATTTTCCTCTTCAGTTTGCATGTAATGCAAAAATTACTTTTCTAATTAAAGAATGAAAGATGGAGATGGAATTAATTTTTTGCACAGTAAAATCAAAGCTCAGTATTCATGGGTCTCCATAATTCTGGAAAGAGCTTGTTCAACTCTAGAGCTGAAAAATTGCAGTTTCCACCCTCCACCTTTAGTCACGCAGACACCATGTGTGTCAACTTAGCATTCAGGAGAATATGTCAGTGAGTAAACTTATTGAAAGAAATGAGAAAAAAAAATTAATTTATGCATGGCAAAGGCTGACTGAAGGGGTAATAACACACATTTCCTGAGTCACTTTTAACTGTAGTTTGCCAGAGAAAACATAAAATGGGAATTTTTGCCAGATTCATAAGAAAAAATATGTTCATACGATGGTCTGTGCTGTGTGTTGGGTTTGTGATTTCTTTTTTCCTGACACAGAAGGCAACACATTAAATCCTGCTGATCACAACAAAATGGAGCAAAAGCAGTTGAAATACATTATCTAGCTTTATTAAATTTTCTGAGTAGTTGCTCCAGGAAAATAAGTCACTGCATTTCTAGGAATTCCTTTCAGGGAAGAATAAGTTTACTTTGGAAATATTCTGTGAAGTAAGGAATTGGTAAAAACCAAAGCAATAGTAATGCAAGCTGAAGAGAAAAAGTAAACCCTTAAAAGCAAATCTTATCCCTGAATTAAAGACCGCTGTAGCTAATCACCATTATATCTTTCTTGGAAAAATTAGGCTTATGCAGTACTATTTTGTGGGAAGATGAGAATTTTTAGATGGAAAGTCACTAGTTAGTTCCTTTTTCAAAATTAAATTCTCATTTTTCTATTCTTTTATCTATGCCTCTTAATATTTCTTAACCATCTCTAGTAAGCTCTATTAAAGAGCTTAAAAACGTGGGCTTTACTTTTCTTTTGAAAAGTAATTAAAAGCTTTAGAACAACTAATTATTTTGAGGAGTAGAATATAATATACTTACAATATAACCTACAGCTCTTGAAGTAAACTTGCTCTTTGCATGTCAAAAAATTTTACATTTAGATTCATTACATTTTTACTATTGTACTAACATTCCTAATA